>NC_136489.1:75208320-75300820 GCF_053919585.1 Euprymna scolopes | reverse complement strand
ATATTGGATTGTTACCAGCTTCCTCTGATTATTACAATACGCGTTGGATCTTTTTTACTTGCCGAATACTTAGAGTTTCAATTACAGGGTTTAGCACACACTTTCGTTTTAAAGTGTTTTATCATTTCTTCTGACTGCATCAATATCAAGTTTCCCTTATTCAATATAGTTAAAATGATTTAACAACGTTGAAAACATTTAATCTAATGTTCTATGCATATTACCTTTAACAAATTAGGTGCAAACCTTTTATAATATTTGTTAATATTTTCCACCGATGAGATGTAAAAACACTGAAAACTCATTGGTTAAGGAAATATATTTTACTATACTCTAATTTTGTCTTGCATTCAATAAAATTTCTATATTTGTAAATTTAACTTTTTTCAGATCACAAATTTAAAATTCCTAAATTATGATATACATACATATATATATATATATATATATATATATATATATATATATATATATATATATAAATATATATATATATATATATATTACAATGTAGACTCGATGCTACATAGGACTGAATGAAGATTAATGAATATTCTGCACTTAAAATACGCTTTTTCTAATTGAAATTGCGGAAACTGCCTATTTTGCGAGAAAATCGTATAATTGCCTGTTTTTTTTTTGGGGGGGGGAATTCACCGCAATGCACTGAAATAAATCACATGCTTCTCAACAATGAGTTAGTCCACAGCACATTCTAGTCCATGGCATAATGCAAAACTCAAGTATAGTGGTTCAGGTTTTCTATAAACTATGACAGTCATATCTATGAAAGGAACTGTTGTTGATTTTATTCGACAGTTCCTTCTGACTGAGCGCTGTTCACGCTACTCAAATGTACCAGTAATATTACGATTTTTACGGGAGTGATCTTTCATCAAAATCGAATTTTTCATTTAATTTCATTCTTTACTTACATCGGTTATTTATCTAAGCATTTCATAAAAAAAATATATCACAACACTTCAAGACACAAATAGTATATTTGTAAGAAATTAAAATAAAGCGGCAAAACCGTTTCACCTTCCTTAAGTAGCAAACTTTAGCACACACAGAAAACGTGTCTTATTTATTTAAGAAAAGGCAAGTATACTTATGCATGTATATTTAATATTTAGTGA
Source organism: Euprymna scolopes (assembly GCF_053919585.1). Classification (NCBI taxonomy): domain Eukaryota; kingdom Metazoa; phylum Mollusca; class Cephalopoda; order Sepiida; family Sepiolidae; genus Euprymna; species Euprymna scolopes. The sequence continues at coordinate 75,299,681 of NC_136489.1, read as the reverse complement.
AGGCTAGTAAAAGTGAGAAACTATACTGGAGTAAGACAGAGTAATGTATTTTATTTGGTTTATAGGAAACCCATCTTCCAAACAAGTTTTCTTAAAGGGAAATAATATACTATATATAAGAGAAAAACCTATTAACTTCCCTAGATTTCTAATATAAATACTGATGACGTGTGCAATATTTAATATTTTCATTATGAATAATTTAGATATTAGAATGAGTGATTTGATTGCAATATATTCATTATCAATAATCTAGATATTGCAATGAGTGATTAGAGTATGACTAGAGTATAACATTTCTTACGTATTCTCCCTGAGTAATACCGGATTACACTAAAACGTAGCGGTAAAATGAAAATGCAGGTATACCAGTATTAACCTTTTTTTATGAGGTGGTCACCACTTATCAAGGCCCGAATGCCACTCAGTGATGAGAATTATTGTAAGTACAGTATGTTAGTGTGGATATTTAAAGTGTCTCCTTAACGGGGGAAGTTCATCAGGAATTTGTTTCCGTTGGACTTGAAGACATCCAAGTTGTAGTCAGGAGGAAGCATGCAGACGGAACAGAGTTCCACAGGCGTGCAGCTTTGTTCCACAGGCGTGAAGCTTTGTTCATGGAATCTACGTTTTGATTTAGGCATATATAAAGAGAGGTCAAAGATTTTGACAGCGGATTCTGCAAGACGGGTGTTTTTTGTAAAAGATGGCGAGGGGGGGCAGAGACTGGAATTCAGACGAGCACCTACCATGGAAATAACGATAAAACAAAGATAGGCTTGCAACGTCTCTTCTGTGCGAAAGGGGTTGCAGGGAAGAGAAAAGGACATTCCCACTAAGACACGAAGTCTATTTTGTACTCTGGCAAAGCAGGATAGACTGTTTTAACAGCTCCTGCCCAGATATGGCAGCAGTATTCCATCCTTGGACGTACTTGTTTTTTATATAGATAGAGAATTGCATCAGAAGTGAGATATCTTCTGGAGCGGTAGAAGGATCCCACCATCTTTCCAGCGACCTTGGCAACAGACTTGATGTATGTGTTTCATTTCAGATCAGGAGTGAAGGTCAAGCCCAGAAGCTTGTCAAAACATGGGGCTTCTCCTAGACGAGAGCAATCCATTTCAATTGATGCCAGATGGGGATCAGATCGTTGATGATGTAAGGAAAGGAGTTTGCTTTTAGATGCATTAAAGGTAATCAGCCACGTCTTCTCCCACTGAACCACTTGTTCGAGATCAGAAGAGAGATAATCAGAGAGAGCTGTCATTTACAAACTTTGATGCGTTGTTGTAGATGGTCGTGCATAGATATCAATGAATGATTTAAGTATGTGTTTATGGAGATCATTGATGTAGATCATGAACAGAGTTGGGTCCAGGATTGACCCTTGAGGGACTCCAGCATTAATACTTCAGGCCTCTGAATTTTGTCCATCGAATACTACTCTTATGGGCCTATCGGAGAGAAATGATTTAATGATACAGAAGACATTTCCAGTTATACCTTAGCTGGGAATCTTGTGAAGTAGGCCCTTATGCCATACCTTGTCGATGGCCTTAGATATGTCAAGAACAATTGCCCTAGAAAGGAAGCCTTTGTCAAGAGATTCACTAATCCTATGAGATATAACCGTTAGCACATCTGCTGTAGATCGTGCAGAAAGAAAACATATTAAGTGTCACTAAGAAGGTTATTTCTGCTGAGGTGATTGACTATTTCTCTATTTAATATGGATTCTTACACAGGAAACCACACAGGAGACTTACTTGTCTATACTGAGAGGGAGATGACTTATCACCTGTTCTTAAATACAGGGTATACTGATGTATTTTTCCTGGGTGTTGGAAAGCACTTCTCCTTAAGGAAACGTTTAAACAGTTTCGTAGGTATGGGAGCAAGTTCTGGTTGAAGCATTTTTAACACTATAATTTGGATTCCCTCAGGGGCAGCTGCCTTACTGGAATCTAGGTTCTTGATTAGCTTGGCGACTTCATGCACGGATATTGGTATGTTACCCACCGTGTTCTGTGTTATAGGAGGAAATATGGGGAGTTGATGGGCTTCGTCGCATAGGGTAGAATTAGCTGCAAAGTTCTTGGCTAATAGTTTGGCATTGTCTGAAGCTGAGGAGATGACCTCTGGTCCGTTGATAATGGTTGGGATAGAACGCACACTTCTGTTCAGGATCCTATCTGTTATTTGCCAAAACTGGTTGGAACCAAGCCGCTGATCAGCTACTTTGGATTTAACAGACTGGGCATATAGCTCTCTTGCATTTTTATTACTCTTTTACAGTGGTTGCTGGCGTTCCTGAAAGCAGGTTTAGTCTCAGTGCACCTATTACGTTGGTAGCCATGGAAAAAAGTGATTTCTGTGCTCGATGGCAGCAGCATATTATGGGGAGAATCAGGGCTTGCAGGTAGGTTTTCGTTGGAATTGTTTAGATTGTATGAATCAGTATATGCCTACAATTAACCATTCGGTTAGGTTTTATACTACAGAGGGAACATTCTTTTTAAACATGGAATGCAGAGGTAGATGAGATAAGCTATCCAAGTCAGCCATAGGGTATCGCTATACAGTACGGTGAAGGGTACGTCTGGGGACTTATTACATTTCGTTTTTTATCTTAATTGATACGACGGCGTGATCTAAGGATCCTAGTGGAGAAAGAACGGAACACACACATAGCTTAGGGGAAGTTGAGAGAAAAAGGTATAGGAGGATTGTAGTATCGGCCCACGGGTAGGCTTGCGAACAAATTGAGTGAGGTGATAAGCAATGGCAAAATCATGACATAACCTCCCCTCCTCGCCCGTCTTATTTGAGTGGGTCAGCTATTCCACATTATTAACGTTGAAGTCGCCACAGATGTTGATGTTAGCCGAGGGTTGTGCAGATAGAATGTGGTCTATTTTCTCAGATATACTCTTAAAGATAGTAACTCCGCTGTTGTGTTGAAAAAGGGCAAATATAAATGCATGGTTTTAGCAAGTGCAACCCGGAAGCACATATAAGGTAAATTTGGATATTCAATAGAGATATCCGTGCCACATGGGAAGCCATCTTTAATGTAGGCACATACTCCATGCGCATGACGTACTTGGGGTCAAATTTAGATGTTAAGTTAGAGTATCCGTTAATTATGAACTCATCTAGGGAAGTGATCAGCCCTACTCCAGTTTCGCTTAGAAAGAATATGTCCGATATCGTCTCCTGTAATTGGGTTTCAACCTCTTGAAAGTTGGAACGTAGACCCCTGGTGTTGGAGAAGTAGGTAGTAGGGGTCTACGTTGGAAGAGGGGGTTCTAGGTGTATTCGAGTTTTTTTGAAGATGTTTCATGTTGAGGTTTTTGGATTTGTGAAATAGGTCGGCATACTTGGTTAGAGCAGTACACAGAGGGAGAGTAAGGGAGAAAAAGACAGGATGTATTTTGTAGCACAGGAAAAGGTAAAGCCGTAACAATTACCCACTAGTATGGCATCGAGAGGCCCCACTAGAGACTACTGCATGGCCCAGAGTCAATTCACCAAATGGCAATACAGAAGCCCCAGTACTTTGCAGCTGCTGATAGGACAACCTCCTTAGTGGTTAATCGGGTCCCTGACTATGGCGGATAACCTAAGCCCAGACAAAACATTTACCTCCAGCATCCTTACTAGTGACATGGCCACATGAATCGACATAGAGACAGAAATATGTCCGACACCTCAGACTTCTGTTTACCAAGTACAACCGACCTTTAAAGCAGCTTTTTCTTCGCCGTTAGTCAGAACAACCACTCATTTGCATGAGGACTGAGGGACAAAAAAGGAGAAGCGAGTGTTACTGGAGCTGCCGATAACACATTAACTCTATTATCTACTCTCCATTAAAAAAGCAGGTGGAGGACTGGGCACAATTGGTTTATTAATATCTACTAAGTCCGGTGCTCAATTATCAATTCAGGACGTTTTGAAGATAATCCCCCCTCCCATATTAATGGGTTGATGTTTTGGCATTATATATCTTGAGTTTGAATATTTCGAACTTCACCTCATAATTAAAATCCAATAATTAACATTTATCAATTTGTAAAGTCGGCTTAATATTAATTTACATTTAAGTTTAGATAATTATTCAAGATTTTAATTTGGGAGGTTCTCGTTTACAAAGGTGACTTTTTTTTTCTTTCCGTTTTACATGTAACAAGACGATATTGGTTAACAGCATATTTTACAACGATTTCAGAACAGAACAGAAAACCAAGAGAAGATAGGAAAAATTTAGTTACGAGTTTTTAAATCAAAGCTGTAATAAGAAAACTGGTAGCCGTAATTAGTACAATTAGGTTCAAAAGTTGGAAACATGTTTTAACCTTAGCTGGAAACAGCGACCTACCTTTTCTAGGGTCATATCGGAAGTGGGAACCTAGGAGACTCATTCTAGCTACATAAGGATATGGTGGGTTTTGGGGTGTATGTTGGAGGCAAAGGGTACTGCTTTTATTTATTTTTTATTTTATTTTATTTCTTTGTCTATTGTTTTTGTTTTTTTGCTTTATCTATCTGGATTGAAATCTTCGAGCTTTACCTTATAATTACAATCCAATAATTAACTTTTATCAATAGGTGAAGTCGGCTTAATATTAATTTACATTTGAGTTTAGATAATTATTCAAGATTTTAATTTGGGAGGTTCTCGTTTACAAAGGTGACTTATTTTCTTTCAGCTTTACATGTAACAAGACGATAACCTAATCGTTAAATTAAGACAGAACAACAGAAAATACGCTGAGTAGAAAAAATGAGTTTCCTAATTTACAAGCTAATGAGTTTCCTTAAATAATAAGAAAAACAAAACAATGCAATTAATTCTACTACATTTCGAGGAGTGTGAGCGTGTGCAGCAGGGTGAGTAGCTGATCATAGAAAAACACTTTGCTCTCAGATAATGATGGGCCAGAAAATATAATTATCTGCATCAACCACATACCATTGGCTACAATTAACAATGTAATTATTATGAGTGCAATCATTTACCAACTTGCCAAAACAGTCTTAGTTCACAAACTGCATTACAATTACGAATGCGATTAAATGTCTAAACAATATTATTGCAGAATAATTCTCAACTTTACAATAAAGATTAATGACTCTCGGTTTTCTTCTTACTCTCCCTCTCTCCGTCTTTCTCTCTCTCCCTCTTCATATATATATATATATATATATATATATATATTTATGTATATATATATATATTTATATATATATATATATATATATATATATATATATATGTGTGTGTGAGGAGCAATCATACTATGTTGGAAGAATAAATTTGGATACTTATTCGTGATTATACAATAGTGAAGTTTTGATTGTTGTACAGCATGGATTTAATCCACATTTCGATATCATTTTCATGAATAGCTTAATACCCAAGTTATTAGATAATAGATGGGTCGTCTGGGTTTCCAGTAATTGCCGGCTAGACGTCTAAACTTGATATCATACGAGGTTGTTTTTCTCTGGGATAGGTTGAAAGAAAGAATATGTCTAATAAAACAACCAAATAATTTCGAATGATGGGTGACTACTTCAAGTTGTGCCTACTATTTAACATAAATTTCTTTTCGAATCATATCCTGAGATTCCTAGTCGAAGCTGGTGGTGTATGAAAGCGAGTGTATTTAATATAAAAATCGATGCAATTTTATTTCCCATAGTCATTAATTGTATAAAGTATATTTCTAAAGTGCATGTATTTTTAATTAGGACATTAATTTTACATCGGTATGTTTATATATATATATATATATATATATATATATATATATATATATATATATATATATATATATAAGCACACATGACAAGAACGAATAGACATTAAGAAAGCATTTTCCTGATTAATATATGCTCAGTTTTAATTACAGATTCAAATAGTTCTTGGATAACTTAGAGGAACTCATCAAAATTTCATGTAACGGCATTGAAGAATGGCATGAACCAAGGGAGCATCAGACATCTCAGAATTTCTGCCAGGATGAATCGTTGGTCGGAAAAATGTTGGCCTAAGACAACGCAAAATATCAGGAAGCCTATTAATATCATTTCTGCTGCTAATAGTTCAAATATAATTCATAAGAGAAGAAAAGTAGCATTAAGGTTGACACTGGTCCTCTGAAATTACCGCATCTGTATTGCGGAAAAAATGCTGAAGAGGATCCTCGATGAAAAGCCTTTGATATTGTAACACAAGCTGGTGCCAGTTTAGAACGTATTTCAGGTATATTGACAAACTGGGCTACTATGTTAGAGCCGCAAGAATGAAACCACTCCCCCGTCGTGTCAATAACATACACAGAATAGATAACGTCTCAGTGATAATGGAGAGGTCTATGACGTGCTGTGACAAATGCCATTTTTATAGATGAGTGAAAGTTTTTATTATTTCCTGACAGTTGAAGTGTATTGGAATAGAAGTTCTATCTCCAAGTCTTTGACTTAAACCGACTGCAAAGAACGCTGATACATGAGGGGTTTATGTGATGGTATTGAATGCTATTTAGTCTGATAATAGCCCGGATTTGGGAAGTGCGATGGAAACATCAATTTTACTAAATATGTTTCAATATATTACATGAAGGACGCCTGTCAGTATTCTCAGGTTGTATAATAAAACAAGTTAACTTCCTATTTTGTGAATACAGGGGTGTGTAACACTATACTAGGGCGACACAGTATTAGCTGAGCCAAAATGGAGTTACTTAACTGTCATGGCTAAGTTATTTCTCGGAGATCACCCCAATTGAAAACCTTTGGGGTATGTTATACTGGCCTTCGCACGAAGAAAAAAACGCAGATTCAAAATTAGAAATTGTAGAATTATTGCGTCACACATGACAAGAAATTTCGCAAGGTGATATTCCTCAACTGATTAATGTCGTACATTGAAGGGGCTTAGCATTAAGAACAGCAAAATGAATGTCAACCAAGTATTAGTTTTTAAATTTGTGATCATTTATTTTTTAATTTGTTCTATAAATTGAATATTTATTGATATAATCTTTTTCATGGGTAGCTCTTTTTTCTATTATGAATATATATATATATATATAATGTGTGTGTTCTAGAGGATTATGAGAAGACAATAGATACGAAAACCGTGTTAAAGGTATATGACGTGTACAATAAATATTTAAGAAAAACGTACATTATGTGTTTTACGTATATTTGTATATCTTTTTATTTCCCCAAACCATGTGTAATATAGAACAGTTGATATAGATTTACTTGTTTACATAATCTGGACGGAAGGATGAGATCTTATTTTGAAATAATAGGTGCATATGTATATTGTTAAATTCAGGGGAATATCGCTAAAACGGGACCAGCTGTTAGATTAGTTGTCTTTCAAACAGTGAAGAGGGCTTAAAAATCTTAGTAGGCTTATATACTCAACATCACTTTTCTATATACCCATGCCTAATGCTTTCTTATTTATATCCATTATTTATTTTTCTCATTGACACACAATGAGCCTTCACACAGATCATCATATATCTCATTGAAAACAGCTTTTGTGGGGTCTTTGGTTGCAACAAGTCGCCTCAGATTTCCAGTACTCTCAAAATCTTTCCATAACATTTGCAAATTAATTTAAATTATTTCCACAGCTGCTTGCCATTGATTTCTCGTTGGCAGCGGTCATTGAGTTTCAACGGAATTCGTGTGGCAATAAGCCTCTCCCTGGTCCCAGTTCTCTTCGCACTTATACAGAGTGATCTGCTCAGTGATCATTCCTCGGTCTTTCCTGCCTCGTTCCTTCTTTACTCTACTTGGATTATTGGTCTCAGATTTGGGGGAAGAGTAATGTGGTAATTGGAGAATGGAGCAGGTAAGATAATTTATAGGTATGCAGCTTCCATGTTATTGTTCAATGTAGTGCTTCATATTTTTCTCTGCAGCTGTTTGTATGTCCTGTGCTTGTGATTTATGTGTTAGTCTCCACAATCAAGGGTTGCCCTTAATATTTCAGCTCTGTTCATTATTATTGCCTGTTGTATTTTTCCAGCCATTCTATTGATCCCAATTTCTCCTATTCTTTTTCGGGATGGGTCCAAGTTCCTCTATTATAGGTATTCTTTTTTTATTTTTTTCATCATGCATATCCCGTTAAGCTCTCTGACTAGGTATGTGTATTTACAACATCCGGTATTGTTGCTTCGCTTTCTTAATCAGTCTCTATGCCCATGAGATTCTTGTTTTCCAGTACTGTTACCGGCGTATGGTCGTGTGTGTGTTTGTATTCCTTTTGACCCAGTTTGCTGCGTCCATTACTATATGGTTAATCGTTTCGTCTCTTTATCCACAGAGGCTGCATATACTGTTTTTGTTTTCTTGTGTTTTGTCGATCTTTTCTCCGATGTGGTTGGTTCTTATCGAGTTATCTTGTGCTGTTATTATTAGGGATTTAGTTCATCGGCTTATGTGTCCTTTTCGCATCCATGTCCAAGTGTTTTCGTTATTTTCATCTTTTGTCATCCTTCCGAATCTACTTTGTAGGTGTTGTCTTACCATTTTTCTTGTTTGTCTCATCCTTTAGCTCTCTGTTTTCTGTTTTGTCCATTTTACCAGTGTCTCCGGCTGCCATGATTATCCTTTCCTGTTTTATGTTATGCATTTTTCGAATTCTTGTTTTGTGTCACGTATACAGTCTTCTATACAAACTAGTCCTCTCTCGCCTTTTTTTTTTTTTGTAAAGTCTGTCAACATCGTCTTTGGGTGTATTGCATTGTGCATGGTCATGAGTTGTCTGGTCTTCGGATCGAACAGTCCTGAGTATCTTATTAGTGATTCTGCCATGTATTTATTCCTTTTATCAGCTTTCTGCAATATGTTACACTTCCAGGAGTTTTTTGTTCTCCTAACGTATGCCTTCGAATTTTCCGTTTCATATCTGTGACTTCGATAGTGTCTACTTCCAGCATTTCTTATAACTAGTAGTGTGCGCTTTTCAATAGGAAACTCCATTTCGATATATTAGCTTACGTTACAAGTAGTATTTATTAATGTATATAGTTCCTTTTCGGCCCTTTATTATTATTATTATTATTATTATTATTATTATTATTACCATTATTATTATTATTATTATTATTATTATTATTATTATTATTATTATTATTGAAAATATTAGTAGTAGTTATAGGAGTTACATAGTGTTCGTTAACTTCAGTGTTTTCATATGTTATACTGTTTAATTTTTCACTCAAGAGTGTTTTACATCAATGCTAGTGATCATATTAACAGATTTTATGAGAGAAAAAATCTTATTGGAAGAACTGTGCTGTGCGAGGCCGAAGTAAGTATTGGATTATATTATTGTGTATTTGATTTCCAAGGAGACCAACTGTTTCGTAAGACCATCTGCAATTGAACCAAGCTCACTTATGATGACTGCACGATAGGCGCGTACTTGCCCCACAAGCTAGCAATCTCCACGTACAGTTTTTGATAGCCTCGTAGCTACTTATTCTTCTTGCGTTATAAGTGGATATCGTATGGACAAGAAACATCAATAATTTGTCATCTATTGGTATTTTTATCCAAAACTACACTCTTGGCATTCAGGCCGGGATCACAGTGTAGTATCTGTTCCGGCAAATGCTGCACTTAAGATAATTTGTACCAGTCAATGGAGGGGAAACCCTCTATACTGGGACAATTATTATTTTTGGTAACCAGAGTGCCCCCTTTTTGCCTACTTTTAGGGGAGCTGGTTTTTACCTCACATTAAAAACGGCCTTGTGCCTAATTTGCTCAGTGGGGGAGCAAATAAATACCATCTGTTCCGGCAGATACTGCAAGCAAAGACCAGATGTTGGGGGCAACCCCACATACCTGACCTTTAACCAGCTCCCATTCCCCACCTTTCGGGAGCTGGTCCCCTTTTTCCCTTCCCCCTCCCTTCACTCCTCACATTAAAAATTGGCCTTGTGCCTAATTTGCTCGGTGGGGGAGCAAATAAATACCATCTGTTCCGGCAGATACTGCAAGCAAAGACCAGGTAAGTGGGGGCAACCCCACATACCTTACCTTTAACCAGCTCCCATTTCCCACCTCTCGGGAGCAAGCCCCCTTTTTCCCTTCCCCCTCCCTTCACTCCTCATATTAAAAATTGGCATTGTGCCTAATTTGCTCGGTGGGGGAGCAAATAAATACCATCTGTTCTTCAGATGCTGCACTTCTATTTCTTGTTCTATTTCGGTGGAGGAGAAGTCCTTCACGACTGAGACAATTTTTATTTTTGTACTTTTTCTCCACGTTAAAAAACGACCCTGGTGTCTAACTCTGTCCCGCGGGGACGCATAGTAAATAGGTACACTACCCCGTTTTTTGTGACTTATATCTCGATCTCACTGAACCAGGAAATCTCACAGACAAATAAAGCCAACATTTACTATTAATATTTCAGCGGTGTGTTTAAGCCATGTGTCTCCCGCTTCAATTCTAAATCCCTGATACAAAATCAAATACAGTTGTTCACAGATTTTGTCATAGCGGGCTATGTACTTTTTGGAGCAACTATAAAAAACACTAACAATTTGTGACACTGTTTACCGAGTCAAACAATACAGCCTGCACTTATCTGAACAGTATTTTCCGTAGATGTTTCTATTGATTGCATTTATATGTAGTGGCTTCTCCTTGGAAACAAATATAAGATCCTTCTTCTCTATTTGCAGGTCATATTAAACACACTCCCACGTGTGCTGATATTTTATATTCATCATTGCAAACTAACCATACAGTCTCATTTTTCATAATTCATCTTTTCTTGCTTTGCTTCGTTCTTTTACTTTAACTTATCCTTTAATGTTTATATATTAAACCCTTCCTCTCTCGCCACTTCTGCAAGTAACATTTTTATTAGACTTCTTTTTGTAAGCTTTTTCTCCGACACACGTATCAATTCCAATCAGCCGTTTTTTAGTTCCCTCCTTGTGCTGTACAGCCTAAGCACATTACAATTTGGCTGTGCTTAGTAATTGATTAGTGGTTTCCGTATACCGTATATTCCGGCGTATACGGCGACTTTAAGATGAGACAACGTACAAAATTGGAGAAAATGTTAATAACTTTATCATATATCGGTTGTATAAGACAACTGCTAAATCACGAAACCAACACCCAGTATCTCATGAATATTAGTCATTAAAGATGATTTTTTACCATTAAGTTTCGTCGTATACGCCAATATATGCGCTATTATTCATGTGCTTCCATTTCCTGTTGTGTTAATCCTAAAACAGCTCCCCTGCACTTCATTGCAGCAACAATTAGTTTATAATTCAGAGGCAGCGTGAGTTTCTCCCTATATACTTTTTTATAACTTTAATATCGTTAGAGCGTATTGACTGAAGTTCAAAAATACCTGGGTTATTGTAGCTTTCTGCATCAAAGCCCCTTAACGTTTCACCATTGTCTAAAATTGTTCCTTACATGGTGGTAACAATTTCCTAAGGAACAAATCTCATGTATTATTTTATTTATTATTTATTATTTTTTTATAATAGAGATATTAGCAGTAACTATACGAAACAAGATTTTACCAGTAAAACCGTTGCCATGCGAAGCTCGCTGCATACGCTTACAGTTTATGTATATCAATGTATTTTATGTTATGAGTTTATTTATTTAATTTAATTTAATACTATTTAATTATGTAATTTACTTCAAAAAATTACTTGGTATATTCAGATTGGGTATTGCTTTATATATTATTATTAATTTTAGTCATTGTCATTTTTAAAAGTTCGTATTAATTCATGTAATTTTAAAATTTTTATGTATTTTTATATATACTTGCGTATTATTATATTTTGCATCGCCTGTCTATAATCTCCTCATACGATATTAATTGTCTAATGCAATAACATATTTTTCTTCGTTAATATTTTGTTTACTCATGTATTTATTCTTATTTATTTATATTTAATTATCTCAAATGTATTTATATTGTATATTTTATTGATATGCGTAGCTATGTAAGTTTAGTGTTACTTTTTATTTTATAGATAAGTTACTATATAAGTAGTATACGTAAGTTTATCTTTATTTTATTTCTTATCCACCTTCCCTATATTGTAGTTGCCTTGATATCATAACATAAAAATATCATAGATATCATCGAATAAAAATGGTTGTGTTGATGCGCCAATCTACATAAGATAATATATTTTACTCCTTTGAGATTTTCGGTAACTTTCTCATGTTACAAGAAAAGGAAAGGAATAGAATCAGTGTATATACACAGATGTGATGAACGAAAGTGAAGATGTTATAAAAAGTACATAAAATCGGGGAAACAGATGAAAAGACATAGGCAGCAGTATTCATGGAGAATTAATTTAAAAGATTGCTGTCTACGTAGCATACAGCTCTCAATATAAAACTGGATTTCAGTTTTTTCAGGTTAATGTGAAAATTTGAACCGTAGGCAAATAGTCTAATATATAAATTTCACTATATTAGAAATGAGTTACTTGCATATTTTCCTATTAAAGAAATAAGATACTTTTGCTGTATAATACTCATATTTAGAAAAAAAAGAAAAAATTAGCTGTGACGTTCATAAAAGTTATTAAAACAGAATACCACGTTAAATATTCAATTAGTATTACTTGCATATAAGAAATAAGGTGCTTCTTACTATTACACCCAGATAAATAAATTCTTAGCCCTCACGTACAAAAATGAAACGACAACAGAAAATTACATGAAATTATCGAGTTCTTTAATTTTTAAACCAAGTAATAAGGTACTTGTACGCATAATACCCATATTAAAAGCAATTATGTAATATATTCGAGTAGTATGACATTTATCTAAGAAATAAGGCTCTTCTTTACTTTAGCACTGTAATGTAAAAACACACTCGGAAAATATGGCAAAACAGACAATTATGTAAAAAATCATATGTTATTTTCATATTAAAAAAAGGTACTTGTATATTACCGTACCTAAGAAATAAGACACTTGTGCAATGTAATAATCATATGAAAAAACAAAGAAAATTCTACCTGTGACGTGCATACCAGTTATTAAAACCAATATATATATATATTCAAGTAGAATGATTTTAAATTAGAAATAAGGTGTTTCTTCACTCTAGCAACCATATGAAAAATCAAGCAATTTCTTACTCAAGACGTTCAGAAAAGGATACCTAATAGAAACTTACTTAAAAGTGTCGATATTTTTAATTTTTCAATTGGAAATAAAGAGTGTTTGTACAATATCCTTCCCAGGAAATAAGGTAGTTACAGTATAGTGCGCATAGGAAGACAGATAAGGTCTTATTTGTGATGTGCATAAGTTATCTAAAATCATGTAATATATTCGAGTAGTGTAAGAAAGAAGTTGCTTCTATACTATAGACCTACGGTGAAAATACAAACACACACTTAACTGTGACATACAGAACTGTTAGTTCAACAGAAAATTATGTAATTTTTTAAAAAATATTTGTTGTAAATTTCCCGCCCTATTTAATGGTAATTTTTACATATACGTGCTGTAAATTTCTTGTCCTTTGTGTGCTCCAAATAAAATTCATATTTCTTATGGTGTTACACGGTCCCGAGAAAATGTGTGGCCTTGCTAGTTTGAAATAGACTATGAGATTAATTGTAATTAATACGTAAATATTTTTTAAAAAAATAAATGTTTTGAAAGAACATAAGTTATGAAAAGTTTGTTTTAATGCTGATATTTTATTATGGCCTGGTTCAGTAATCCTAACAGATTCTGCAGTAATGAATAATTAATTCAGTAGTACCTTAATTAAATAGTATATGTTATATCAAAGAGAGCGCAATCCCTCTAGATGTAATATGTGCGTCCAATAATCATTTACACCACTTATCATGTTGTATATGTTTTATACGAATATACTCTATACGCTAAATGCAACTTGTATGTGTTAAAATATAATTTTACTTTTATCTTATTTGAGTTCTTCTCTGATCAATACAATACATAACTTCTATGTATATACATGTCATTAGTAACATTAACTTGTGTAATTGTTATATATTCGTTATTTGAGTTCTCACTAGGGTTATCATCCTGGGGCGCCATTTTGAATCATTGAGGGGGACCAAATTGAGCTTTCGTTACATTTGAATATGTTATATAGAGTTCTTCATTTAGGGGCACATTTTACGTTTTCTATATAACATAAGAAAGATTCCGTGTGATTGTCTCTAATATAAATGGTTGTGTGTTTGATTATCATAAAGGGAATCGTGTGTGTGACATGTAATTTGTGAACCTACCTCTGTTTCTCGCTGTTGAACCATCTGGCAATTTCTCATCCTGGAGGGAGACTTGATACCTGTTTGACGAAGATTTATCACTCCAAGACGATAAAATAGTTTTATAGTTTTTATTTCACTTTCCCCAGAGGTCCTGCAGCAGGTGTAAAGTGAAATCTGCTTGTGTGGTTCTTCTTCACACACGTCAGCGTTCGTCTCCCCCCTCCCCAGTTAAGAGGGGGGAGACCACGGAAAACGTCCGTCTTCTTCAAAGCTCAAATCAAATCTCACAGATCTAGCCAACCACGTCACACATACGTAATTTGGTCAGCTGACCTTTGGTTCTGGTAAACGCGTCTACCTCCACGTTTACTCACCTCTCTCTCTCTCTCTTCCTCTCTCCCTCTCTATTCTCTTATAGAGACACAGAAAGAGAAAATAGAAAGAGTAAGAAGCCAGAGAGGGGGGAGATGCTCGTTAACATTCCTCCACCCCTTTTTTATCAAAATGTATGGCAAGCCATACATTTTTAATAACTAACTTACTAAAAAAAAGTATTATGTCCGAAGTACATCTTTATTTTTTCACTTTCCGGACTCACCCCTTTTCCAAGAAAGATCAGGCACCAGTACTCTTCTACTACACTATCAACCCTTCTGCTGCTTCTCGAAGTCTCTCCTCGACATTAACTTGCTTCCAAGTTAGACAAAGATACAGCTTTGCAGATATACATCTTGTCTAGGCGGTCGCATTGTTGGATATTTTCCACTGACTCTGCTCTTTATTTGGACCACTTGGCCAAACAAATGGAAACTCCATTTTCGATCACTTTTTCGAAATGGGGCCAGCATATCGCAATTACGACCAGAACGTCGGATGCTCCATGTTGGTGGTAGCTTTATCGCATGGGGACTCGAACCCCAGACCCTCAGATTAAAAGTCTGATGCTCTACCGACCCAACCATCCCACTCGCGTTCTCGACTTTCAGCATAGGCCTAAGTCCCAGTTTTTTTCCTTTACTGTAATGCCCTGACGTCTTTCTCTGAGTGGGCCTATTACTGGAGCTTTGTTCTATTCTATCTACTACTTCGGGACTTCACAAAGCTCTTCTACTAACTCCCTTGGTTGGCCTATCCAAGATACGCCTTCACACTTATTCACTCGGAGCCTGTTTGAGTTCCTGGAACCCGACAAGATACGGAATCATCACTCCCTAACTAATGCGCCAAAGCTTACTTGCGCATCGATTTCTAACTAAGTAGCATTCCCTTTTTTATTTTTCCGTATTCCCAGCAAGTCCCAAGATTCCAACCCAGATATCCCTCACACATTCCTCTAAAAAAATAAAAAAATAATAAGGCTCTATCTTGTCCCTTACATAATCTGCATCTTTCCCTTTCTTCTATCTCCCCGTGATTAGGCTTGGTACCGACTGTCCAGTCGCTCCGTACCCTGAGGAATTATCGCGACCTCGCACGCCAGACTTTTGTTGGACAAGACTTATTGCCGTTGCTTGGGCCTACGTGGCATCTTCCAACTCACTGGAACAACTAGTATTGTTTTAACAGGGTACTCATTACTCTAAAATAGTATTCCCCCTGCCAAATTTTCTAATTTGTGACAATACCGTGGCTTATAAAAAAATAAAACAACAGAAGAAACTGCTTTCTACAGCCTAATCGCCTTGTAATTCTCATGAAAAAAATGCAACTACGCGCTAAACGTCCCTAAAATATAACTAAACCAACCAAATCTATTCCAAAATAATTTAATTTAATAATACCAATTAAATTCACCCAGCATGTTTTTTTTTTTAATTTTGGTACCTTTAATTCACAATAGGGTAACATTTTATTTTCCTAAATACTTGCATACATATTTCATTCATCTTCTCTTGAGCGATTCGTAACATAATGGCCACGTCAGCCATTGCACCCCCTCTGCCCCTTACACCATGTCAGAGGGCATTTCATTTGCTCCCTGAAGTTGATTACAACTAGATCCGCTCACGCTGGACAGAATACTTTCCGTTTACTGCTATGTCAGAAAAACCTTTTTTTTTCCAAAGTCGGTAAGCGCAACCTGCCTTAAAGACACTTAGCTTCACGGAAAACATCGTATTTCCACACATGAAGTACTCAAACTTGCTCCATGTTGATTCTACTTGAAATCAACAGAAATCACGATAAAAAAAATAAAATTCGAATAATTTCCCGAGAATAATGAAATTAATAACTATCCATGTAATTCAACACCTCTCCAAAATTCTAACATGCTTGCCACAGAAATTAAATTCCATTCACGCCCCACTTTTTTCTTTCATTTCTTCATATAGTTTATTTAACCCTATATTTATCTCTTTTTTTTTCTTACTTATGTGGTCAAAACGTCACTCATGTCTAATAAAACATTTATTCTACTTTTCGAAAATTTAAATTAATACCGACTGAACCTTTGACTCTTCCGAAACTTTTTATTATTATTATTATTATTATTATTATTATTATTATTATTATTATTATTATTATTATTATTATTATTATTATTTATTACACTGTTTAAATCTTATTTCTGTCTCTTTTTCCCAATTTTATTATTACTATTATGATTATTAATTAATTAATTAACAACACGTTCTTTCTTTTATTAATCATTCTTTCAATAGACCTCACAAGCAAAGATTTCACCTCACCATTCTGCGAAAAAAAAATACATGTCAAAGAACAAGAAAATTCTGCCAATACCGTTTAACAACACATCAATTACATAAAAATAATAAATTAAAAAAATACAAAAATATCCTATAAGCAATCACAAAGTCCCATCTCACTAACAACAAAATTCCAAATAACAAAACACAGATTCGTGGATACTCCTTTTGACCACGTCATCAAAAAAAAAAAAAATTCTTACGAAAAATTCGCACAATCAGCGAAAAAGAAAAAAAATCATTTTACAGGATATGACCATTGTCTTTTCATCAACAGTACATATTGTTTTTCATTAAAAGTTACATTTAGTTCACAGTTTAAAAATGACACAAAATATTCATAACACATATTTGTGATTGACATGTTTATCTTTTTGGTAAACTGAAAGACTCATTCTTTGTTTTTCCCTTCTAACTTTTACATTAAGTGATATTTTTCTTCGTTCATAACGAGCTAATTCCCAATACAGTAAACATTTTTTTTACAATTTTCTATATATAAAGTTTTACATCTGTGTGTCTGTATGTCTTCCTTTTCTTTCTTCGTGAAAAGGTTGTACGTGTGTATTGCTTTTCTTTTTTTTCTTTTTTTTTCTTAATTATTTTTCTAATTCGCCTAGTGTTTTAATGGACCCTACGTTGTGTGTGTGTTTATTTGTATTTTTTTTACTGTTCTTTCTTTTTCTTTTTTTCCATACATTTTATTGTTTTTCTTTTCCTTTTTTTTCTTTTTTAGTCTATTTATTTTATCTTGACACTAAATCTCCATGCTTCCACGTTGTATTTTCTTAAACACAGGTTCGATTATCGCATCGGTGATGCGACTGGTCGACGAGCGCCAAATTGAATATGTTATATATTCGTTATCATCGAGGTTATCCTTGAGGGGTACCAAATTGAACTTTCGTTACATTTGAATATGTTATATAGAGTTCTTCATTTAGGGGCACATTTTACGTTTTCTATATAACATAAGAAAGATTCCGTGTGATTGTCTCTAATATAAATGGTTGTGTGTTTGATTATCATAAAGGGGATCGTGTGTGTGACATGTAATTTCTGAACCTACCTCTGTTTCTCGCTGTTGACTGGCAATTTCTCATCCTGGAGGGAGACTTGATACCTGTTTGACGAAGATTTATCACTCCAAGACGATTAAATGGTTTTATAGTTTTTATTTCACTTTCCCCAGAGGTCCTGCAGCAGGTGTAAAGTGAAATCTGCTTGTGTGGTTCTTCTTCACACACGTCAGCGTTCGTCTCCCCCCTCCCCAGTTAAGAGGGGGGAGACCACGGAAAACGTCCGTCTTCTTCAAAGCTCAAATCAAATCTCACAGATCTAGCCAACCACGTCATACATACGTAATTTGGTCAGCTGACCTTTGGTTCTGGTAAACGCGTCTACCTCCACGTTTACTCACCTCTCTCTCTCTCTCCCTCTCTCCCTCTCTATTCTTTTATAGAGACACAGAGAGAGAAAATAGAAAGAGTAAGAAGCCAGAGAGGGGGTGAGAGATGCTCGTTAACATAATAAGACCCACGTGAAAACTGTTCTAATATTTAAATATGTTCAGTAATGTGTTACTTAAAGCAGAACAATGCGTAAAAATGGGAACGTTATTAAAGACGAACATATATGTACTAAACATTGTATATAACCCTGTTTTAATCAATTATCTGCATTGGCAATAAATATGGTGAAACTTACTTTATTATATTCCTTTCTAAATACAAAAGATATAATATAGATTTAAAATCAGGCTCTAATTTGTGCATTTCTATCACATTTTTGGAGCAGCATAATTTTACGCAAGTAACCCTACAAGCGATTTAGTGAAACAACGCGGTAATGTAGTATATGTTATCTTGTCATGTAATATCTGAACGCCCACTGCTTACTCCTTGATTGTAGCTAGGTACAGGCGACGAGCATTGGCCTCGTCACGGTAATACACTCAGAAGAAAAAGTGTTTTTTTGTTATTCATGCTAGCTATTAAATATCATAATATGGGGCGTTTCTATTATTTTTACTGATGTCAAAGTACAGTTCAATCAGCATTACCTCCAACTGTAGGGATTAGCTAGTACATAACCTTAGGTAAATGGGATATTGCACACTAGAGACATTTTTTTAATTCAATTTCCACCTAAAATAAGTTAAGTGCCACTTTAAAGTAGGGGGCTACGACCCGGGACATAATTTGGGGGGCATTATGAAGGGAGATGAGTAGAAAGATGTTTGTTCATATTACAATTCCACTCCTGCATATCTGTACAGTTGGAAAAGCAGTATCCCGGAAGACTTGCAATTCTGGGGAAGAAACTATTGGAATAAAAGGCTTTCTTACACCTAGGGATCTCTACTGTAAAGGGGTGGGACTTAGTTGCTTGTCGCATTTGTCGGGGGTAGTCACATCGAGGAGGTACGTGTGCTAGCAATTCATCAGAGCATTCACCATTAAAGTATTAGTAGAACAGGTAGAGGGAGGCAACATTTCGTGGATAGAACAGAGACGAAAACTTAGATGGCAGTTCAGAACCTCTTTTGAACCCTGTCCAGAAGTGGGAGACAGGCAGCAGATGCACCAGCCTAATTCTGACAACAGTACTCTATACATGGGCGAAGGTGGCCTTATAGAGGTACAGCATACTTTCAGGCGTAAGTAATTGTCTGGCACGCTAGAGAGAGCGAGAGCCAACCTTCTTTGCAGCATCCTTAGCAATGCTCTCAATATATATATTCCAGTTCATGTTACCTGTAAACGTTAGGCCGAGGAGTTTAAAGGAAGTACTTTCGAGTAGTGTGTTCTGGGCCATTGCTATTGGTGGTAGAGAAGGGTACTTGTAGTTATTGAAAAAAAACAAGCTCAGTCTTGGCAGCATTTAATGGGACAATCCATTTTGTTCCCATCCACTACAGATTGGGAGTCATGCTCTAGTGTTCCTGCCATTTCCTTAGATATGTGTTCATTTGTATTCTCCTTATGCCTGTTATACAGGATGGTGTCTTCGACAAATATACCAATCTCCGAAACAATTTTATCAGGGAGGTCATTTAGGATTATCAGGAATAATAAAGGTCCAAGGATAGACGCCTGGTGTACTCCGCATTTATATAATTTTCCAGTGAACGGTATATACGTTCAGAGACTACAGTTAACATATCTGCTGTTGAACGGGCTTGGCTTAGTCCATATTGTTTTTCGGTCAGGCGTTTGATTAACTAACGACTCAAATATTTTGGCGAAAAGTGGGAGGATAATTTAGTGGGTTAGTTTTTTCACCAGAATTCTTGAAGACTGGTATCACAGAAGCAGTTTTCCAGCAGTCGGGAGAGCAAAATTCGTTCAGGAATTTATTGTAAATTTTGAAGAGAACTAGAGACACCTTAGCAGATCATTTTATTTATTAGCACATCCGGGATGAGATCTCGTCCATAACTTGTTGAGGTGTCTAGGTTATGAAATATGGTTTTCGTAAAATTATATTTTCCTTTATTTTCAACAATAACAAAATAAATCAATAAGGTTATTCACAAATATTTACAACAATAACAAAACAAACGAAAAAATATAATTTAACAAAAATACAGTTATTTGGATTACCACTATCAAATACAAATGAAATGATGGCCTGTTTAAA
The DNA here is from genome assembly GCF_053919585.1 of Euprymna scolopes. Taxonomy (NCBI): domain Eukaryota; kingdom Metazoa; phylum Mollusca; class Cephalopoda; order Sepiida; family Sepiolidae; genus Euprymna; species Euprymna scolopes. The sequence continues at coordinate 75,279,019 of NC_136489.1, read as the reverse complement.
CTCGAGTTCGAAAACTAGGACGAGGAAGTGGAGTGTTACGAGGGTAAGGGAGATATTCAAAATAAAGAACAGCTAACAGGCCAGTCCTCGAGTGGCTATTCACTCTATTAACAACGAAATTCAATTACTATAAAATTTCGTTATTTTTTCATTTGAAAGTTTGCTCAATGAGAATATTTCAAAATTGTATTTACCACTAGTCCAGAGGGCATTTTCTGCAACGTTCCGTGGGTTGAAGGGATGTATTTTCCTTTCTGTGTTTTGGCTCTTTCGGCTGGACTTATTCATGAATCAGATATCGGAGGTAACTACGTTTAAAATCATCATATCTCTAACCCCACTTATAATGTGTATATTAAATTAATTATACGGTGAGTATTGACTGATTTTAGGTGCTCCTCCGCATGGCCCCGGTCATCTATGTTGATGCTATCATCGTAGGTTAGCTTGACGTTCTCGCTGTCCTGACATTGACATCGTATCATAGATGTAAAAATATAAATATGTGGCAATATATTTAGTCTAAGTTATAGTCATGCTTGGGAAAAGAACCTTGTTTTGTATTATAACTATTTGAAAAAGCTACATTGCTTTGATAACGTCCAGATTTACGTATATATTTCATAAATGACTTAGAAATAAATGTGTCCTAATCACCGCTATACGTTGTATTGTTTGTGCCGACGCAAACGCCATAGACTTTACCTTGCTATTCGAATACAGACAATGCAAACTCAGAAGTGTCGTTGGGAATTGCGCAACACTTTTCTCACAAATCAGCGCGTGTCATTTATCATTCCGCAAAAATGACCAAAATGATAATCGACGTTTATGTAAACAAATATGTCCACATTAGGGTTTCGTCTTCATACGTCTACTAGACGCATAGTGCAGCCAATCGTTAGTTAATTCGTTTAGCGAATGTCCCCGTCAAAATTAAATGATATGTTCCGTAGAATCGCACGTTATATCGAACTCATCAATCCAAATAGGCAGGTCCCTGTTATGATATTACGCACGACTCGATTCAGTTAGATTAATGTCCCTAATATCCTAACTCGCATGGGTCCAAACCATTTGACTGATTTTCAGCAATCGTTCGTCAACAAAAATAACGTCACTATTGACGATATTAACGTTTTCTAAAAAATCAACGAGACGAAACATTCTCGGTAGGCTACAAAATTTTAGTAAAATATTTTCCGGATTTTATTTGGATCTAAATTACTGGTTGAATAAGCTGCCGTAAGAAAACGGTGTGATCGGTACCGTAGAAAGTGTTTACCACTATAAAAATCTGTATTGAGTTTCGATCTGTTGTGACGTAGCTGATGGATCCAAATAGATGGAGAGCACCCGGGTTAAAAGTACCTGTGCTTAATCATGTTTATTCTAGAAAGATTTGAAACCCGTCTCATATTCTCACAAATGCAAACAATCGATTGGTAGAACTTCTAGAGCAAGTTGAGTAAAATGATGTAATTTGCAGTGCCTAGTCTTGGTTTCCTCTGGGAAAAGACGCCGCGCAATGACATTTTGAAATGTCTAAGACATAATCCTTGCATATGATATAATACGGGTTCATGTTCTCCTTCAGGTGTCATCACTATGCTATTCAGGTCTTTGTAGATTGCAAGGACAGTGCCTCGGGGCCATGATGATGGAACAGATTCAATTTTTCAGGGTTCAGATTTAACTAAATAACGGCAATCAGTTTCTATTCATGAATCCGTTATAATTAATAACAACCCCGATGCAGATTACTTAGAAATTCATATTTAAGTGTTCATGGACCAATAGATTTATAAGGATAGTGCGCTTAATCAGGATGTTAAAGCTGATGTTTTCTTACTTTAAAAACATTTCGAGCATACAATGGATTGTTATCTCTCACTTTTACAATATATCCTTCTATTTGTTATGCTTTTAACACACTCACGTTCTAAATCAACAAGCGTCTACAAAATGATAAACATATCAAATTTTGTCAATACAACATTACTTGCATATTACATTTCTAACCTAGCTTACCATGATATTAAAATAAAGATAATTATGGCTTTATCCGGCGATAAGGAGGCAATGTTTTGATGCGCATTCTAAACATATGATTAAAAATTACTACTGAGATTTCAGCTTGCACGAGAGGCAAATAAAAGCATTTTTATGTCTGATAAAATTTAAGTCAAATAAACTTCCAGTACTCAATCAGAGGGATTGTACATGTCCGATGTGTTGTTTTATAATTTAACTACTTCGGACAGTCATGATATATAGATAAATAACAATAGTTGTATTCAGATGGCTAAATAATGCAATACTAGAGCTATACATATGTGTCTTGAAATGTGCAAGTTCCTATACAATGCCTTCGTACGGGACAGGGTTGGCCACCAGGGTCGTTTTTCTTAATGTGGAGAAAAGGAACAAACATAAAAATTGTCTCAGTCGTGAAGGATTTTCGTCCACTGACAAAGAACAAGAAACTGAAGTGCAGCATCTGAAGAATAGATACACAGCTTTGATCTTTACCCGAAGGACCTAGTGTTCTAACTGTGAAAGCCCTATTAATGATGTGTCTAACAAACTTAAAATATTTTTCTGCGAACTGCCGAAGACAGTGCTATGGAAATTATTTGATACAGACTTATACTTATATAATCAAAACTGGGGGTGAACAGTTGTATACAAAGATATGGCCGATAAAAACAACTAAATAATTATGTTGAATCTTCATACAGCACACACACACACACACACACATATATATATATGCATATATATATGTATATATACATACAAATATATATATATATATATATATATATATATATATATATATATATATATATATATATATATATATATATATATATATATATATATATTAGTTCCGGCAAAAAGAAAAAGAAAACTGTGATTTAAAAAAAAAAACTGCAAATTTAAACTTAATGTTATGAAACAGTTTAAATAACCTATACCTAATTGTATTCGTTTTTTTATTCCTCTATCATTTTACTTGTTCATATTTGACATTTAATTTAAATGAGATCGTGTTCACGTCAATTAAAAAAAAATATAACTTCAAATTGAGGAGGCAAAAAGAAAATCCGCAGCAACAAATTCGCTCATAACCAGTTTAAATTAGTCCCTCTAAATCAGTTTTAGATACCCACCGACAGACAAGAAAGCATCTCTAATCCTAATCGTTGTTGCTCCAGGTTATACAACTTTACATTTAGTTCATTTGCCACGACTTTCTCGTATAGATCGTCAGGAGCTCATTTATCTCAGCCTTTCAGGTTTATCAAATCGAGAAATCGGCCGCAGATTGAAATTTGATGAGAAAACGGTACGAAAGAATGTGCAAAAGTACTAAAAAAAACGGAAGTGTTCATGATGCCCCGAAATCCGGTCGTACTAGCGTTACTTCTAACAGGAAAGACAAAGCTATCAAGTTCCGGAGCCTAAAAAACATTTCAAACGGCTCCCCAAATCAAACAACAGTTCAATTTTGTTAAAAAAAAAAGTGCTCTCTTTCTACTGATTAAAGGAATTTTATTTTCGAGGATATGTTGCAAGACGCAAGTTAATGATTCATGTAAAGAAGAGAAAGCGCTGTCTGAACGTCGTCAGTTGCAAGAAAGATCATGACTCTTCGTATTGGTCAAAAGTGATTTTAGCAACGAATGAAAGTTCAATGGGGTTGGCAGTGATGATAGGCAGTACATCTGTAGGAGGAAAAACGAAAAATTTTATCCTAGGTGCTCAGTACCAAAGCTGCAAGGTGGTCAAGGTTCAGCTTTGGGTCCAGGACCTATAGTTCGCTTGCACGGTCGAATTAATTCGACCAAGTGCATTAATATGTTGATTGAGCATTTTCTACCCTACTTTGGTCGGAATTTGGATGATAATCCCACCTTCATGAAGGATAATTCTCCCATTCACACAGCTGCCAATGTCAAGACGTTTCTGTAAGAGCATTATATTCCGTGTGGTGATTGGTCTGCACAATCTCAAGACCTCAATCCTGCCAGAAACGAATGGCATTACATTAAGCACCAGCTGCGCAATGATAAAATTTCAAATTTGGAAGAACTTGGACAAAGGATAAGAAAAGTGGGATTCCCTTTCCCCAGTGTATTGCTGCAGTCTAATTCAAAATATTTCCACAAGATTACAGGCTGTCAAATTGCAGAAGGGGTATGCTACTAAACATTAACTAGTTTATTATCTTTCTGTTGTATTCGTGTTGCATTAACGTCCTATAGTTATATTTAAATAACAATTTTCCATAGTGCATACTTGCTTTTGCCTCCTCAATTTGATTTTTTTTGTTTTAATTGACGTGAACGCTAGAACATTTCAATTAAAAGTAAATGATGAACAGGTAAAATTATAGAATAAATGAGGTATAGTTTGTTTAAACAGACACATTAAATTTAGCTTAAATGTGCAGTTAAAAAAAAAATTCAAGCGCGGACTTTTTTCTCGCCTGTGTATATATTTGCCTACTTGTGCTTTTTTATGTATATATGTGTATGCTTGTATCTATTTCCTCATTACTGTGTGCCTATGCTATAAAATATATTATAGTGCACCAATTTCTAATCCAAGTAACTTTGATACATTTGACCCTAAACCTCGGGTATCCCGAACTAAGGTATAAAAGGAAGAATACATGACACAATCCTAGACACCAACTTCTGATGTATCCTCTCGCCTTCGATATTCTCTCGCCTCACCTCGTTTACGTCTTATTTTTGTTTCCTTGTTTGTATCATTTACTCTTCGTCTTGCTTCTTTCTAATGATCTCGTTTGCATCCTCCTGTTCTTTTCTCATTTGGTCAATGTGCTCGTCGTATTGCTTCCGTTTCCTGACGATCTCTTTGCCTCTCTTTAATTTCTTATTGGAGTAGATTAAACCGCCTTGAAGCATATTTCGTTCTAACAACTTTACATTGCTCTTTTTAAATTTGGTAATCTTGCTCTGCACCTTTTGTAAGTATTCTGTTGAGCTTAGGACTTTTTCTCCATGTGAACAGTTTTCATTAGGGCCAATTGCAGCAACTCTTAGTCTTTTACCTACTTATTTTTCCAATCTTTCTTCCTCAGTTTCGTTTCTATGTCATTTGAGTAGCATATTTAGTTCGTATCTGATAGGGAAATGTATTAACTTAATTTTTTAAAAGGATTATCTACAACTCAAGAAAAATACATGATATTGTTTTTGGCAGCGTCATTTAAAAACATCACAGTTTAGAGATATAGTGCAATAAATCTTGGCCTGTTAAGGAACCATCCCTAAGGAGTGTTTATAATGTGTCGCACCAGATATGCCCTAAACCGTTTATATGCCATTGAAAAATGGTGTTCACAATCCCTAGATCGAAGAATATATCTCAAGTTTGATCATGATTGGTCCTGTCGTGTGGGCTGGAGGAGAGTATATATACATAAACTAAGTCCTTGACTGACGTTTACTATGGAAAATAACGGACATCATCACTAAGTTGGGTACTATAGTTAGCCCATGTTTAGTTATGATCGGTCTAGTTGTGTTGGTTGTCGGCAAACACACACAAATACACGAATGCCGCTACTTTATATATATATGGGTATGTATATATAAATATGTATGTGTGAATATATATGTATATGCATATATACATACATATATATATATATATATATATATATATATATATATATATATATATACATATGCTCCCTATCTTAGATTGATCATTGGGAAGTTATATACAAGTGTAAATTAGCGTATGATGTGATGCTCTTTGTATAAACAAATTGAGCTGAAGTACTTTGGACAATGTCAAAACATTTGCAAATTCACGACTCGTATAGCGCACCGGTTAGAAGACCCGACTATCGTTTGGCCGATCGGGTTTCGATCCCTGTAGTGTTTGTCTAGCCGCACCGATGTATCTGGGAAACACTATTCTATATAGATTACTACACACACACACACACACACACGTATATATATATATATATATATATATATATATATATATATATATATATATATATATATATACGGCCAGGGCCCGAAACAAGCTTTACCCGGTGGAAGCCTGCCACCGTCTCGTTAAAAAGTAAAATACGGTTGTTGATAATAACCAATGCAGTCCCTGAACAATTGCGGGCATTGGCGGCCGTAGTCGGAAAGAAATAATCTCGCTTTCATTGGCGACTAGTGATTGTTTGGGACAATAAAATGCATGCACGGATTGCAGTTAAAAATAGCAATTTATTATGAATTAATAAAAGTAGGAAAATAGTATATTAGACAAATAATGGAAAGTAAAAAACAAAAGTTTTAGAGGTTAGGATTATTCAATGTCCATGAACGGTTCACAGTGATCGAAAACAGTTGTAGTTATTCTAACTGTTGTCCGCAGTATTTCGAGTCTTCCGCTTCTTTTCAAGTCTTTCACCAATAGTATAAAAATTAAATTACGAATTTTCACTTCACTTCTGAAAGTAATGTCATGTTTAGAACAGTGTTTTGAATAAGCATTCCGAATATGATAAAACGGCCTTCGGAATAGACACCAACATGTTCCCCACCTTACTAGTTTGGAATAAACACCTTCAACATGCTAACGTAAAGAACGGCTTTCAGAGAAAACGATCCCATGTTGATGATGGGATGTGGAAAGATTTTACCGTGATAATCGTCAGTATACCCTTCCCACAAAGGCTAAAAACAAAACAAGTTAATTATCGAATACGCGTGCAGATCTGCCCGTTGACGTATTGAAATAAAAAATGGAGAATATCTAAACAGTTTTACACAATATATAAGGCATTAACTTTAATAAACAATGTTCCTTAGATATTCGATATAAACTATAATATAAACTGTGAGAAAAGAGATAACGGATATATATATATATATATATATATATATATATATATATATATATATATATATATATATATATATATATAATATTCCTGAAATCATCGATCGAGCGAGTAATTGTATGTTCTTTGCTCTTCGAATTGAGTAGGAGAGAGAGAGTGAGATAGAGTTAGTGAGAGAGAGAGTGTGTGGAAGATAATATATAATACACTAACTTAAATAAACATAATTATATAAAAAGATACGCAAAAAAAATCAAAAATAAATCGCGAAAAGAAAAGTTGTGAATTGTTATAAATTTTAGTTTATTAGAATGGTTAAAACATACAATATACCTTCTAATAATAATGCATTTACAGCGAGATAAAAACTGAGAGAGTGGGCGAGCCAGTGAGTGAATAAATGTTTGTTGTATTTTTTTCGAAGGGAGCGTGAGAGAGAAAGCGCTTGGGGATATATATATATATATATATATATATATATATATATATATATATATATATATATATATATATATATAAAGAGAGAGAGAGAGAGAGAGAGAGATTCCAGTAGAGTGATCGAGCAGTTTTAAATAAAGTACAATGAAATGAATTCCCCAAAAAGAGATCAACCCTGAGTATGCTCTTATTAAATATAATTAAATACCGATAGAAATATACCGAGCAAGCGAAAGAGCAATTTACACATAGACCAATAGTAGATATTATTGTGAGGGTATATTTAAATGGTACATTAGCGATCTTTTAGCAAGCTAATACCGGTATACCGCATTATAAGAGTGACCAGAGACCATCCAATTAGAACGGTAGAATTAGTCGAGGGAGACTGTATTATTTTTGGTAAAGAAACGCGGAAAGTTTGTGTTATATCAATGATTTTACGATCCAGTTACGAAATGTGAAACCCTATATCCGCCCAAAATGCAGAATATCTTCCGGTTATTACTTGAAGCTGTAAGTGGTCTTGTAATCTTGAGAAGAAAAAAGGAACTATTTCCTGTTTAACCTATTTAAAGAATGTTGCTTGAAAAGTTACTCCTTGGTTAGAAATGTAGGATTTTATTCTAACAACTAAATGTGTGCATTCTAAGACTATGGCTTAAAGTGTATACATAATAAATGTGTATGTTATATATATATATATATATATATATATATATATATATATATATATATATATATATATATATATATATATACATGATTGACTCTCCAGTCGATTTCGACGTATGAGGTTCGGGCACCCCATATTTCTACAACTCATTTATGCTTTTGCCTCAGATGGCTTTTTAGTCCAGCCAGGGACTAGCAAACAAGGCCACAAATAGAACATGAATGTGGATTTAACGCTGCAGATGTTGGTGCGGCTGCTAGTTGTTTTGCTCTTACTCTGTTTTCTTTCAGTTGCCTTAAGCTTTCAGATTGAAACCTCTGGAGACCTTCAAAACACCTTGATCTCCATCTTTCTCGGTCATTCACCTCATCTTCAAGACTCCTGTATGGTATGTTCATTGCAGACAAGTTACTCTTCAACTTGTCCTTGTACCTAAGCCAAGGACGTCCGACGATTCTTTTACCACCATCAAATTGACTGTACATCGCAATTTTTGAATTCTGTCATCGGGCATCCTCAATACATGACCAGCCCACCGCAATTGCGATTGAATAAGGAATGATTCAATGCCAAATATTTTGCATTTTGTGAATAATTCGGCATTTGATACCTTGTCGCGGAGGCTAAGACTACATATGGAGCGTAGACCGCTTTTGTGGAAAACGCCCAGCTGATTAATGTGATGTCTGCATGGGGTCCATGACTCAGATCCATAAAGAAGAATGGAAAGCACAACAGTACGGTAGACAAGGATTTTTGTGTCTACTGGAATACCCCTTTCGTTCCACAAGCGAGGGCGAAGATTTCCAAAGGCAGAAGTGGCCTTAGCAATCCTGTTGACAATTTCATCATCAAGAGAACCGTCCTGGTTCACCTTGCTACCAAGGTAAGGAAAGGACTTGACATAATTGATATAATGCCCGGCGACTTTCAGCTTGCGCGCAGGAAATCTATACTCTGGTTGATTTTGCTTTACGCCTTCAACTTCTTTTAAAGTAGGGTGTGGCTGATGCACTAGCTCAGTCTTCCTTATGCTAATTGTCAGGCCAAAGGCCTTGCACGCGGCTGAAACTCGATCAAGAAGAACCTGGGCTTCTTCAAAGGATGTGGCAACCGGTGCGGCATCCTCAACGAAGAGCAAGTCGCGAATAATTTCGGTGCGAAGAAGAGTATTGGCCTTAAACCGTTGATGGTTAAATAAGTGCATGTATACATATATGTTAATGTATATCATAAGCTCTCATTCTTATTATCTGTTGTGTTTTTGTATGATTAGTTCTTCAAATATACGGTTCACCTAAATGTAAGCTATTTCTATTTGTTTTTTACAGTTGTTTGATTGTATGCATTTTCAGAAGGTTTGGTGGATTTACAATTTGATATTTTCTGAAGCTATGGCATTCTCTATGTCGATCGACTGATGTTAGCATCGCACGACAATTTCTAGAGTTTTAGGTTAATATCTCAGCCATGCAAATTTCGAACAGTGAGTATGCCAGTGTCTTATAAACGAGCGTAATCACAAGCGAAAATTGACAAGATGTATGATGTATAGTAGTTCTGCTTGGGGATTACTGTGTAGTCAAGACAATAATTTATATATATATATATATATATATATATATATATATATATATATATATATGCATATGCATATACATATATATATGCATATGCATATACATATATATACATATTATATATATATATATATACACGTGTGTGGGTCTGTTTATTCGAAGATGTATAATGTATTTTTTTAAATTTTAATTTATTAAAAAAAATATTATGCATGTTTAAAACAACCATACTAAATTATTGATACAAAAGAAAATAATGAGTATGCCAATTAAGCCAAGCAATCTGAGGAAAATAATTACAATACTCGATATCCGTTTTAGAATTCAATATTATTTTTAAATACATATATATTTTCATCCGTAATATTACTAGCTTCAACGTACAAATAATATTATCTACAATCCTGATTGAAGATCTACATAAAAAGTTTCAAATAGTCTTTAATCTGATATAATTGTTATGTCCATCGTTGACATAATGCATAACAAATTCGCAAATATCTGTAGAATCTCCGTACATATGAAAATTCCGATAATAATACGCTACTCAGGTTAAGACGCAAAAGTGATAAATTAAAATTATCTATTTATTTTATTTATAATTGACATAAATATAAATGGATTATATTATACTATATAAAACAAAGGGAAACCGTACAGAGATAGGTCAAAATACCGTAACGAAGTTAAGTGTAGTAAATAGAAAACGGAAAAAGGGAATTTCTATGTTTGCGAATAATCGAGAAAACAAAGAACAATACGAAAAGGACCTGCATATAAAAGAGATGCAATAAATCACACATGCTTTGCTAAAGGAATGCAGGCTGCAGGGATAACGACATATAATTCATCAATAGGCACAGAATGCAATGTTCATGTACAACAAAACGTAATTTTACATTAAAAAATAATACAAAACAAAGACAAAACAAAAATGCATATAATACTGACACAACGGAAACGAAATACGTACAAAATCAAAACAATAAAAACTTTTAAGAAGCAGGTATAACAGCGGTAAAGGAAGGGAACAAACACAGCACGTGTAAAGATGGAGTGTTAGTCTAATCTGAAAGATGGATTGCATTGGTAACAAACGTAGGCATGAGTGTGAAATAAATATATAGATTAGAGAAAAACAAAGAGAATATTTAAACTGCAAGGCGCCAGACTACGAGGAAATCCAATGTATTTTTTATAAAAGAATTTCCTGTGAAGAACAAATAAACAACACAGTTGAACGAGTTATGCAATTAAAAACCAAAAACAAAAATTCGCAAAATAATTTATTCATCAAACTAAAGTTAAACCCTGAACATTTTTTAAATAATATACATATAATCATTACAAATGAAAATACCTTTCCAGCATTTTCATGTATGTCGCATGCATTATTATGGATTGTAGGAAAGTTTGCGTCGGAATTGTCTGTTTGATTAAACTGTTATATTGTACTGTTATATTTGTTGTATAATAAAATCTATTAATAATTCTAATTCCTATAAACATTAAACAGAACAATTGTCTATATGCAGTTAGTTAGTAAATATATTTTTCTCTCCATTCTTGTTTTCTATCAAACGAAAATCAACATTAAATACCTATGAACTGCGATGGGTCTTTCGAAAGTAACGCCCAAAAGGATAAAAAAGGCGAGAATAATTCCATTGATATGATGTCTCATTGTATTCACAGGAAACGTTCTCCTTGCTGTTGTAGATATTGACGGTCTAAGAGATAAATTCATGGAAGTGCATCATTGAAATTTAATAAAAAACATTAATTAATTAATGAGAATGGTTGAGATTTTGAAGAAAAAATACTTTTTGGACAAGATGTGGCTCGTTTTAATACTGCTACTCCCGTTTACGTATCTCTTCAACATTTTGGAGAAAATAAATAGGAAGCTTTATATTTAAGACGCCCATGAAAAAAAATGTACGTTTACAGCAAACTCAACATCTCGGGCAATAATTGAAATCGGCTATGAATTAATCACTATTCTCAGAAGAATCGAAAAAGCCAATGTCTGGGATTATTTTCTATCGACAAAAAATCAGATTTTATATCTATATTGAAAAACTGAGTGCTAAATTGAACACCTATTGACGTTAATACACCAAGAACTATATTAATACGTTGTTATAAATGTTTTTAAAATGTCGTACGTTGTTTACGAAAGAAAAACAATACGTTACCTTTTTATTTAATTTGCCCTTCTTTTTTACTATTTATGAAATTACGTTAGAAAACATATGTCCAAGTCAGACAGCATGATGGCTGATTAAATTTTACTTCTAAGTAACTTAATATTTATTTATATAGCGTTTATCACTAATTGTCTAATTGCTAAATATTACTGATCTGGTTTATTTTAACATTTATGTGCTGTTTTCTAGTTGGCTTAATGTACAGGTTGTTTTAGTATATATTTGAGGGTTTCTTGGTCCCCCGACAAAAGGAGGGTGGACCTGTAAATTCACGCTTGTCCGTTAGTCCGTTCGTCTGTCCGCACGTTTCTTAATAACTGCGCATTGGATTTTTTTTAGAAATTTTGCACAAACATTAATCTTGATATGAGTAAAAAAGTAATAGAAGGGATTTTCCTGGAAAAAACTCTTATGCTTTCTTAAAGTGACACTTTTTTGCTTATTAAAGAATCGATGCCTTGAATATTTATAAACTTTCTGAAAAATTCTAACTGATTACTATATAATTTTGTTTGTCTATACGTCGCGATAACTCTTGGGTGTGCCCCAGGACCTATTTTAGGGCTAATAAAAACACTCCATTTTTCGGACTATTTAACCATATTTGTACAACAATTTTTTGTGTATGTCTATTCAGCAGTTGTGGATGGAGCTAAACTCAAATGTAAATATGTTAAGGCTTTGGGGACTTTTGGAGCTGAATGGGGGAAGCAAATGATGGACTTAATCATTACTTTTGTTGCATGGTGCAGAACTACAATATTACATATGTTAAGGCCTAAACCGCACTTTTTTTTTCATTTTCACCAGGAAGTGGCGTCCTCTGGGGGCGTTTGTGACTAAATGGCGAGTGGGGAAAATGATGAATTAAGTTATTATTTTTTATACCTTGTCCACTGTGCACTCACAGGAGACCATGCATGCTTCACTTGGTGTGAATTTAAATGTATAATAAAGTGTATATAAACGTTCTTTACTTGCGCCGATTGGTCGGTCCTGAGAGACAATGGGTAATCTTTGAAACGAACCAGCTTCGTCTAATTAATTAAACTATCGCGTGCAATCAACAATCACATGTTTCCTGGTTCGGAACTACCAAATTTGAGTTTCCAGTGGACGTCTGTAACAAATTAAAAGTATAGAATATATAACATAGATGTAACACCTAGTAAAACACGACGATTACCAGATTAAATACTGGCAAAATGCCTCCTTCATATAATATCGGTAACATTACACGAACCGCTATGCCCATGTTATTATGTAGCTCCTTACGTATAATAGTAATAATGTAGTGAAGTCGTTACAGAAGTTATCCTTCCTGTTTTTTTTCATTTTGCCCAGATAAATATGAAGGAATTGAAATTGCATTGTTATATTACCAGATCTTCCGCACTGGTAACTAAATATTTCCATTTTTGTGTTGAATATATTTAAGATTTTGACTCTGCGAAATGCACTTTTGCAAAAACCTACACGCACTATTGAATTCCTTAAAGAATTAATAGTATTTTGCTCAGAAAAATAAAAGTCTGGGAGAAGAAACGTAGTTTATTTTAATGTTACTACTCCTGTCTACAGTGTTTCTCAATTTTTGTGTTCAACAAAATGTGTGTTTAGATTTAATGAGTAGAAAACAAATTTGAACACTAAAGATCGCTTTTTTATGTAGTTCTCCCGTATCGAGGCTCTTTGATGTTTTGAGTTTAAATAAAGACGAGTTTTAATTTTGGAAAGACTCACGTAGAGTGTATTAATTTTATTATAAATATGATTTTGAAAATTGGATTTAGTAAAGAAAAAAAAAACTACAATAAAGACTAATCAGAAAATAAACATGTTTGCTAATCTTATCATGTTTACCATATTATCAGGATAAGTAACTAGTGAGAAAATTTGTATTCGTTAAAACATTAGATTTCGTTAGTAAATTAAAATGATGAATTCCGAGTTCACTGACGGCGATACATATATTTTTACTTAAGCATAACATAGTGTCAGCTATATATATATATAGAGAGAGAGAGAAGGATAGGGAGAGAGAGAGAGAAAGAGAGAGACAGAAAGCCTGACAGATGACAGACATAGAGAAATAGAGAGAGAGAGAAGGGAAGATAGTTAAGTAATAGAATGTGGGGGACAGAAACAAAGTGAAATATATAAAATGAAGGGAAAACCTTTAGGATCAAATGAAATATTCCAAGCCGGAATTATAATAGTTACACAAGTATAATCTGCATTATATGACATACAAGGTATATTACTAGATACGAAACATGCATACCTATATAAGGACGTATGTGAAACGAATTAAAATTATCATAATTTCTAGATTGTACTAATTCAACCACTGAGAAAACATGCCGCTGTCTTACAAGTAAAATGTTACAACTTGTAAGACATCAGGTCCAGTTTGCAATAGGTGTATGACTATACCACTTGCTTGGAGATGAAATATATTGTTGATATAGATATAGATTTTATATATATATATATATATATATATATATATATATATATATATATGCATACATTTATATATATATACACATATATGTGTGTATTGAGGGTCTAAGATCAACTACTGTATTTTTTATATGAACTATGATATCGAGAAACTAGACTCATTTGTATAAAACATTTATCTTAAGGTAGATCTAAACATTTATATCTATCATTGTAATCACCAGGTGCAGATCTTAAAGTGGTTATAAGTGCGATTCTGAGTGAAGTAACAAGAAGAAAATAGCAGGTTGTTGGCGAGTGGTTCCTTTTACTTCAGGAAAAAGCAAAGGGTTTTCATTCAGGATTTGGAAGACAAATATAATAATCGCAAAATTAATTCATAAACTATGAACATAAGAATTGTGATTTCTTTTACGTGAAGACTTTGATATGTATTTTTCAGATCCAATTTATTAAGATTTAATTCGACTACATCAATATTTGGTTATTCTAACATCTCGCTTATATTGTTTATTTAGACCAATTGGTATCCATTTTTGAATAAGCGCGTATCAATAATGAATATACAGCTGGCATCATGCGATTTTTAATTTAGAAATATTATCATAATAGTATGACTCTCTACTCAGCTAAATAAAGTAATTAATAAAGCAAAATATATTTTTCTGGGCCTCCATAAAATAAATATATTTATGGCGTTATGTAAATATTAGAAGTATTGCATTATGTTGTAATGCTTTTGATAAGTGTGGGTAAGTATCTATTATCGAGGTATTTCAACAAGGAAGTTTGCAGGTAAATGAGCGATTGCATATACGGCGATATCAACGTTGTACAAGCGTTTCTATTCTAGCGGAATTACTCTTGAAGATAAGTTTTGATTGGGACGGGCATTCAAGTTGAAGGATTGGACTTGTAAGTGGGGATGGGCATTACCCGTTCACCAAGCACTTCAGAATTGGCTAATAAGTTTGGAGTTAGAAAATCGACAATTCACCGACATTAAAAGCAACTTGATTTTGTGCCAAGATCACACGACCTCAATAAGGCTCAAAATAACAGACGAGTTTATATTTGCCGTCAATTACTCATAAATACATTGGAAAAGCGTTTTTGGAAGTGTATTGTAACATCCGACGAGAAATGATTCTATATAGGCCAGCACAATCAAGAAAAACAGTGGGTTGGAAAAGCTTTGGAAAATTATGATATCTGTTTAGAGGATTACTAGTTTTATTACTTAGCGAGATAAAAAATTCTATTTTTGTAAGTGTTTACGAAGTTGTGGACAATCTAATAGTTCTGTTTGGTAGCCCACTCTATCGGACAATTACTGTTTGCTTCTGAAAACTCCTCAGACACATGTAATTAGATAGGTGTGTTAATACACATATTAGTATTAGCATTATTTATTGGTGGCATATGAAATCGGCGATCCTTATCTTGAAAGATCTCATATTGGTCGACCGTTTTGAAATAGCAAAGTTATATAAATTTGTAAATTTATTGTATATAAGTGATTGGTTCTTTTTTTTAATTTATTTCTTATTTTTACGAGAAGAAAATATGCTTTTCTACATCGTATATTAAATACGCGATATTTATAAAAAATATATTACATATTAAGTAAATATAACACATTATAATTAACATCAATCTATATAATTAACGTATTATCTATATAACCATAAAACAATGTAGACAGCCACGCCGTTGTTGAATGTTTTAATCTCGTTTTCAACGATTTGGCGATTCAAACTTTAAAAAGCTGATTACAGCTATATATATATATATATATATATATATATATATATATATATATATATATATATATATATATATACATATATATGTTGCAATAGAAAATGCTAGCCTGAAAAGTAATATAGTATAGCCTTAAAATAAGAAAGTAAAGGACTAGTTGTTAAAGGTGGAAAAGAAAGGACAAAATATCTAATATATAACTAAAATAGTGCAGCATGTACAATAGATGATATGTTATAACTTGAATTAAAAAAAAATTCTAACGCTAAAATATTTTAAGTAATACATTTCATTTTCCAGTTTAAACAATTGTCCTTGCATCTATCATAACTGAATAATACATTTACACACACACACATCCACACACATACACACACGCACACACACACACACACACACATATATATATATATATATATATATATATATATATATATATATATATATATATATATATATATAACATCTTCCTGTTTTCTTTTCAAAAATAAATACGGCCCCCTTAAAATAATCCTTTATTTTTGATTAATGTAGCGCTGAACATTCTAACAGTAGGAATTTTTTCTGAATAAACGAACAGATACTAAAATTCAAACTTGGCGTCACTTTCACACGTGTTTTTAGTATTTTTTTCATTTTACAAACATACATAGATGAAAATATCTTTAATAAAAAAAAAAATTCCGACACATTGATACATTTTTAAACGAAAAAATATGTAATTTTACGCTGGATAAATTCTATTTTTTTTATTTTTTCAGTATGTTTGACCAAAATTATTTTTCTTTTAAACTAAATCAATCTTTTCTGTTTCCTTAGATAAAAGATGTTATTAATGAAAATATTTTGCTATAAATCGAGACATGTTCATGCGTCATTTTTTTTTTATTTTGCATCAAATATACCGTAAATGTTTACTGTTCTCGCACACCTAGGTTATCGTGCTAAATCTTGTTTTGTTTATATGTTTAAAAAAAATGCTTGCCGACATACCAATATATGTTTATAGGCTAATCTATTTTCAATTTTATATTAAATATATCGTAGATGTTCCTTGATCTTATACACTTATATTCCGTGCTAATTTTTTAAAGCCAGACATTCATTCTTTTAAAGAAAATAAATCTCTTGTTTTAGTTTTTATTTGTTTTTACAATATGATTGAGTTAAATTCTTTTTTTAGCTAACCAACATTTCCTGTACAATAAATTGAACATCTCTTCAATAAAACCATTTTGAACAACCATTTCATGTATTTACAAGTTTAATATTTTTTTTAGTTAACTGTTTAATAGATTTGTATTGTTCGTATGTATAGACGAGTAATGGAAATTTCCGAAGCAATTCACAGAACTGAAAAGAAGTTAGCGAAAACGTTAATTAAATGACTAATAATAAAACAATGAAAAAATCTTAGTGAATATCAAATAAAGGGTTCACGAATACTATAGCTGAGTACTGGAAATCACAGAAACATTACAAAGTGAACAATAATGCTTGACATTAACATTTAATCGTAACAAAATATTGACAGTTTAAATATTTAAAAATGTCCTTAGGTTTGATTTTGAAGATTTTAAACTATCTATTTTACTATTATCAAAGTGCGAGCGTGTGTGTGCGAGTGTGTGCGTGTGTGTGCGCCTGCGTGTAGGCGCGTGGGTATGTTTATCTAAGTGTGTGTGTGTGTGTTTGTGCGTGTGCCTGTGAGATAAAATATATCTTTTATTTGCGCTAACCAGCCTGAGCCCCAGCAACGCGTTGTTGGGCGGAAACAACCTATATATATATATATATATATATATATATATATATATATATATATATATATATATATATATATATATATACTAGGACTTAGGCCACCGTGGACCGGGTGTTTGGGGGTGTATGCTTAGCAAAAAAAGAAACGGTCGATTTTTTTTTTAAATTTGACACCTATTATAACCACTTAATATTTATTGTTTGGGGTTCAAATCAAGTTATTAAGTTAGACCCATGTACAACCTACCTATATCTAAACTTTCAAATGTCTAGACCCAAAATTGTCGAAGTTTGGTAGAGTTCTCAAAGATCACATCGTTGAACTTTGACCCCTTACCAGCAAAATTTCTGGCCGAAGCCCGATCACCTCGATTTTCCCAAATCTCAGTACCGAGTATATCAAATGTCGAATCTGTAGACTAAAAATTGACAGAGTTATTGCGTAGGGAAATGTACATTGACACACAGACAGGCAGACAGACATACACGTTAAATTTTATTTACATATATATATATATACATGTATATATATATATATATATATATATATATATATAGATATATATATATATATATATATATATATATATTACATTGAAGTCACCACTTTTCATGGCTCGAAACCCACTCTAAGATAAGTATTAGGGAGTGTAACTTAGACAACAGCGCGTTAATAACTAGTGGTACAAATGGGGTGAAAATAGATTATTTAGTTTGGGAAAAGTGTTTACTTCGACTTGAAGACAATCATATTAGAATCACCTGGAATGCAAACTAGCTGAACAGAGTCCCACGGTTTCTGTTCATGGAAATTGAATATCAATTTATGCACAGATAGAAAGTATAGGACGATATTCATAGTTGTTGTAGTTAGTCGAATATTCTTTGCAAATGTTTGGCAGAAGGGGACTAGCGATCACAGCTCGGACGAGCACTAGCTATGAAAATAACTATAAAGGAAGAACAGGCAAGCAGGATCTCTTCTATTGATAAGAAATTTCCGAGAAGAAAAATGTCATCAGCTGCTAGGTTTGAAAGCTGTCTTTTAATTCTGCTATTGTGGGATAGGACGCTCTAACCAACTCCCACCCAGATATTGCAAGAGCAGTCCATTAGTGTATTTGTCTGACTCTAATACTAGTAAAGGATTGCGTCCGGAGTTAGATTTTTTTGGAAATGTACGCATGAATCAACCATTTTGGAGGTATTTGGCTATCAAAAAGTAATGTCACATGATATACCAGACAACTTCTCTTTTAACAAAGTGTATTGCTAGGAAGGAAAACCTTCTAGCGATGCATAATATGTCTATATACTGTTCGATGGAGAGGGATATATGTTCGGTTTTGGTATACTTGGATTTTATCTTTATTGAAACATTCGAGTCATCACAATGTTTTAGAAGGGACCGAACCGAGATGCGCGCAGTTCAGGGTATGTGATGAGAAAATACCTAAACCTCTGGCAAATTGTCCATCGATATCGGGAATTTCAGTAAGCTTTACAAAGTACAGATATTTATTTTTCTTTGCGGGCTCTTACAGCGCAAAAAATATTAATGTCCGGGTTGTAGTTTTATTTAAATGAGCTCCTCTAATGGTTATTACTAACATTCTTCCAAAATTGAAACGATCGGTCGAACGATATAACTATCTTACAAGGAGACATGATATGACTTTCTAAACAGCAGCTTTGCATTCGCGTCAAGAGCAGACATTTGCCATTTTTTGTATTATACACATAACAAATTGACATCTGTTAACAGCTGTTAAATAATAAAATCCTTCGTTTTTTTGTAAATCGCATTGTGTATTTGTGTATGTAACGAAAGAAGAACATTTTGGAAGTTTGTTGTTCTTGTGGAAACAGTTTGAGTAATGATTATCTTTGGTGCAAAGTTGAGAAAAACACCCGATAATTATGATAAATGGTGATCGATCGGGTGAAAAAGAGAACAATTATAAAAATATAATGAGGATCAGATAAAGATTCGAAAGAGAAGAAATGAAAAACTATAACATATACAAATATAATTGGTCTGATCGCCAGCTTGATAAAGTCGTCCCTAGGAAACAAAACTCGAACAATTAGGAATAATCTTCTAATTTTCCCCATTTTTATTCAGCTTTTTTTATATTTCTTATTTCAGAGCAATCATAACTGTAATGTTCGTAGGTAATGATTTTCATAAAAACCCAAACACAAGATTGTTTATATTTTCTTTGTGTTTGTTATTTTATTATTTCTCCAGTAATCTCCCTAATACTATTATTGTTTATCTTATTGTTTGTAAATGTTGAAGACAAATAAGATTTGTAGGTTTAGAAATATAAGAAAAAAATGTAATCGCTCTTCTCATGTCTTTCATTGTATCGTTCTATCCTTATTTTAGTTTCTATCGTTCTCTATATAGACGTAAACATAATATATATGTATATATATACACACATACAAAAAAGACACGCTTATACATATGCATATATGTATATATATATATATACATATATATATGAACATAAATAAGGTGTATCTTTTGCACTAAGTCAAAAGTGTCAAGAACTATTATGCTTCGAAAGTGTTTGCATTTATTTTTACCAATCTGTATTATTCCCATGTCTCTGTGAATTCCCCAAATGGTACTCCTTTAATAGGAAGTTCGAAATGTGTTGTGAAGCAGGGGGTTCGAAATAATCAAATAGCCTTTTCCTTAATCTGCCCTGTTTGAATATTGTATTATAATGGCATTGTCTTCCTGTCTATTAGTTGACTATTTAATTAATATCTACGCAAGGAACGTTGCTTTACAAATCAATTCTCCTACTTCCAACAATTATTTTAAATATACTATCTATTAAAAATGTTTTCCTGTTGGATTACTGAAAAAATGCAATTAAAAATGAATTTGATTTTACGAATTTTACTAATTTATTTGTTATATAGGGTGGAAAATTAAGCTTTTCTTATCGGCATATTCATCTATCTATCCATATATATATATATATATAAATATATATATATGTGTATATATATATATATATATATATATATATATATATATATATATATATATATATATATGTGTGTGTGTGTGACCCCAAGAACAAACTTTGCTGTGGTCAGTTTTCAAAACACGCAAATTTAAGCTTTGAATTAATGAATTAATGTGAACAGTCAAATATAGACAGTGAAAATTAAAGAGGAATAAATAGCCAACAAATGAATATAGATTGTATAACTAGTTACATAAAATTTAGCTAAAAATTTCGGTTTTTGGAAATATAACAAGTAAGAGCTTCCTTTATGATGCTAATGTATATATATATATATATATATATATATATATATATATATGGGCGTGTGTGTCTATGTGTGTGTTTGTGTGTGAAAAGTGAACAAATTGCAAAGCAAATTATACGTTTATTATCTTTCACATTTAAATAAAGACATTCTCCAAATGATATTGGAATAAGGCGGATCTTTGTAAACATATGAATAGTTCGATATTTTTCTGTTTTCATTATACCGAAATATTATATTTCTAATTCATATAAAACACGCACACACATACACACACCCCACAACACACACACACACACAAGGATGTACCGATTAATTGACAGGTAATCAGTAAACGGCCTAATGGGCCACTTTGAGGATAATCGACTTTTCTGTCGATTAACATGCCTATTAATTACTTTTCTCGTTTTTATTTAATTTAAACTATTTAATTATTGCCAAATGACTCATCAGATTATGTTTACACATTAAGATAGTAAGTGTTAATTTAACTTAACCTTTTTTTAAATGCCTGCCTACTATGTCATAGATCTCATTTATTAAAAACAATTGCAAAATACAAAGTACACTTACCAATTATTAAATTAATATAATTAGACAATTAAAAGAGAAAAACATTACAATCCAATTGCAAAGTACACATTGTAATCCCTTAATTGAATAACTATAAGCAACAATTCTGCACCTGCTGCTGCTTTACTTGTAATGCTATGTGATACCTCAGCGATTCCTTAAAGGGATTTCCTTCGTCACATACAAGTCAATCGTCGGTCACGGACCCCAATGTGACCTGTGGTCGTTCTTCGCAGGGGACTCAGTCGATCTGGTCGGAATTACTTCACCTTTGGGTTGACATCACATACAGAAAAACAGACTGGGATATATCTATTATACAGTTTTATTTAGGATAGATGTACAAAATATAACTTATATACAATTGTATAATATAATATAACTTATATACAATTGTGAAAATAAATATATAATATAACCTATATACAACTGTAAATGCTGATTGATAAAACCCGACCAAGTCCCAATTAGATTAATTACCCTCCGTACTGCGTAGTGATGGTCGAGAAAAGAGATGAGGCAACAACTCCTCAATTCTCACAGAGCTCTGCTCCAACTGCTGATTTTTGTATGGGGACCCGTGATATAGTAAGGTAACAATAGGTCGGAGAAAATGGCTGGATCAATCCCCACTGAGTACGTCACCTCAGGGGAATCGTCGCGCGTGTGGGTGTGTGTACCTGTAATTCTGCAAGCTCTCTCAGACTCGTTTTTTACGATCAGAAAAGTCAATTCCGTGACCTCCCGGTCTGGTATTATACTCAGAGGAAGACGTCCCTGAGTAGACAATCGTTGGCACCAGAAAACAAAATTATATTTTGTTATGTCTCTCAAAATTACATCAAACTCTCACTTTCAACAAGCAATCAGATTTATATGTCGGTTTTATAAAAATAGTAAAATTTGTAACTTTACTCTTTCTTGAGCAGGGGCTGCTGCTCTTGCCCGGACATACAATGGTACTTAACAAATAAAACCAGCATATCTGCCCGGCATTATCCTGTGTTTCGGGAGTCTCGATCTCCCCCTCCCAATGGGGAACCTTACCACTCCCGGAGACGGTCACTTCACAGTTATTTTTGTTGCCTATCTCTTTTGTTCTTATAGTATCCTTAGTAAATGGAATACTTTTAAGTTATAATTAAGAAACATTACAGTTCCTCTATTCTCAGAAAACAGCCTATTCCAGGTAGGTTTGTAGATATAAGCACTAAAGTGTATCTCCCTTTTTTTTCAGATAAAGCTTGTGCGTTTAAATATTTTAAAGGCAGATTCCTAAGAAGTAGTAAGGCCTCCTGTGTCCTCTTCAACCACTGACGAATATAGTCATCTCTTGCGAGTAAAGCTACAAAATTCTTCAGTTTTTGTGGACTTAAACTTGAGCGAGTTACTTTCTTTTGGAATGGAGATTGTGATTCTTTTATATCTTTTCTAGTTGCAGTCTCCAAAGATAACCCTGCTTCTAAAAACTCTAAGTTTTGGGTTTTGACTGTAGACTCACTTGTAGCTAATTTATCAAACAAGCTCGAAAGAGATACAAGTTTGCTTTCAATTTTATGTTCTAGATTTTAAACAGAGCTTTAAGATATACATTCTGATGATTCTGCTTCATTATAATCAGTAGAAAGTAGATGTACACGTAGTATCAAATTATTAACGAGTTTACATTTTTTTTAATATTTAAGGAATGAGTGAATAAAACTCCGTGAAACTTTGAGAAAGTGGTTACAATACTAATCAGCCACTCCATATAGAAAATAAAAGTATCGCAATGAGTATTAGCGAAACGGTTACAGAAGATAGGAATATTTGTTGATTTCAGTGTATCAAGTTATTAACGACGTTAAGAAAAAACACAATATACCCATAACTTTTTATTGAAATAATTTCAAAACATTACATAAACTAGGAAAATGCTTAGAATACCACAAACACATATCACTTTCTACGTTGACATAATTAGTAGGACATATGCACTCCGTTTTTATGGATCGCTTTTAAACGCCGTTGGTCCACAGAATTCGTAAAATTTGTGATTTTGTCAACAGTTATTCCTCGCGAAACCTCTTGAAGACCATCCCACAACACATATCTGCTCTTTAATTGGCGTCCACTTGCATAGAGGCGCCGCTTCATGATACCTCAAATGTTCTATCTTGGCTTCGAATCTGGGGAATTCGCTGGCCACTCCATCCTCTGTAACCCATAGAACGCTGGTTGGTGCAAATACATTTTGCTTTTGTTTGCTGCAGGCGAGGGAGCATTATCCTGCATTAAATTATTTTTATGCAGGATAATGCTCCCTCGCATTATTGGTTTTTCGTAACGTTAACCTTTTCTTCTCCCGCCATGGTTCAAAGTGTTTCTGCAGAATAGCTGTGTACGCATTTGACGTCAATTTACGCTTTCTGGGACTCCCCATGGGCCAACTAATGTACCCCCGATAACCCCAGCCCAAATCATTATTCCACACCACCTTGTTGGCGCGTTTAACGCTGATGACAATATCGTCCATCGAGGACGCATCCCTTGCTCCAGCCATTTGGGCCATCAAGAGTGGCACGCACTTCATCCGTGAACAAAATTCGTGTTCATGTTTTCCTCTCTCCAATTCAATCGGCTTTGTATTTGACGTTGTTTTGATGGAAGCTTTATCACAGGCTTCACTGACTTTGCCACTCCTTTCAGAAGGCGACCACGAGTATTTTTGAGAGATAATTCAATCCGGCTTAATAAAAGACTTGACTTCTCCACTTGTCTGTCCCGGGTTCTTAACAACTTAAGATTTTATTTGGAGTAGAGAACGGCGTGAAACAACTCTAGATTTACCTTCATCAGCTCTCTTACGTATCTTTGTCTTGTCCTTGACAAAGTTCTTCACAATCTGATGGTACCCTCCTATAATTTTCGATATGTCGAGGGTAGTTTCACCTTTTGCTAGCTGTTCCGTAATTGTGTTATTTTCAGAACTACTCAAACAAACTTTAGGTCCCATTTTATTGACGAAACAAACTGCCGAAATATCGTGGATTCAGCAACTACGATGGCAAGTCGTTTGCATTACGTGGAACAGTAGGACATTTCACGGTACACGCAGCTCAGCATTGCCAACGTTTGACAAGCTTTTTCGACGAAAATTCCTGTAAGTTTCTGAAACTGGTAAAAAAATGATATCTCGTTAATAATTTGACACGCAGTGTAGAATCCAGTTCCTAATAGTGTTTTCATTCCATTCTTTGGGAATGTAAATTTGCAACCTGAATCTAGGAAAGTAGACGCACACAAATGTTTATAATTTAGATATGATGGTTTTTCCCCCATTCATTCTATGAATTGGGTAGCAGTGATAAAGATTCTACTTTCGTCAGAAATATCAGATTTAGATTAAACAGCGTTTTAAAGAAATAACGTCAAAGAAAACATTCTAGGTATTATCGTCAGTATCGTTCTGTGACTTGCCATTTCTTCCCATGGACACGGTAACTGGACATTTTTTTACGAGTTCACGTTGATGAACTGTTAAGTAAGGAATCTTATTAGTAAACACATAAATTACAAAAGATATTAGTTCTTCCTAATTTCTTTTTAGCATACAATATATTGAATTCCACCATCTGATCATATTTTAAATGAGTTCATGCTTTTTCCCCAAATTATACTGATCCTTTATTTCAGTTAATTTGCTTCTTGCTAATGGAGAGTGACCAAAATGAGAGACTATATTTATATTGGTTCTAATGATTGTCTAAACTACCTGTTTTGAAAATAAGTCATTTTTTAAGTGTTGCAATGTATATAGGAAGAATGATGATGATTCTAAAGCACATTCCCATAATTTTCTGTTTTGCTAGAGCTTCACAGTTGCTACCACTTGTTCCTGGAATGTCTGTAACTTCACATTTCTTGTGTTTTCTATTATTATCTGTGACTTTGTCTATTTTTCATTGTGGTTGTTATTGCAAACGTGATTGTATTGTAATCAATAGCATTTTCCATCAAATATTGCTAAGATATGGTATCTAGTTTACTTGCCTCAATTCGAAAAGCAAAAGAAAATGTCCATACCTACAATGTTTTTAACGGAATCAATGTTCTGAAATTAACCTTTTATGTTGGCGAAAAACAATATCGTTTTCTCACATAAGTTGTTTTATATATGATTTCTGGTTATTTGTTAACTTTCTCAATTATTCTTTCATTTTTGCAGACTTTTCGGCAGCATAGGCAAAATTCAAATCCGTACGATTTTTTTTGTTTCAGTTAAAACTAGGCTGTAAAGCTGCCATGACAGCTCAAGTATGAATTATGCTTTGGTCCAGAAACCACTACTGAACGTGTGGCACAACGCTAGTTCCATAAATTTCGCTATGGTAACAAGAGCCCCAAAGATTAAGATGGTCGTGGCCGGCCGGCTGCGGATATAACGAACATTTGAACTCTTAATTGACGCTGATCCTCAAAAAACAACACAAGAACTTTATGTTGAATGTGAGGTCGACCACTCAACAATCTTTCGCCATTTAAACAAATAGGAAAGCACACAATATTGAATAAATGGATGCCGCAGGAATTGAACTATAATATAAAATATGTAATTTTGGGGCATCCTCTACGCTCCTGCTGCTCGACAAAAACCTATTTCTCGAGCCGGTTTGGAACGTGTGATGAGAAAATCATCCTCTACGACAACCGACCATGATCGGCACAGTCATTGGATGCCGGAGAAGCTCCGCAACACTTCCCAAAGCCGAAATTTTACCCCAAATTGTTATGGTGAGTGTTCGGTTGTCTGCGGCCGGTCTTCTCCATCACAGTATCTTGAATCCGGACGAAACGATTACGGCGCAGAAATACTGTCGACAAATTGGCGAAATGCACCAGAGGCTCGTACGTATGTTTGAGATTGGTCAATATGAAGGGGCCAATTCTCCTCCATGTAACGCTTGCACGCCTGTTGCTCAACTGACCCTGCAAAAGCTGAAAGTATTGGGATACGAGATATTGCCTCATCCGCCATATTCACTGGACGCCTCGACCACTGCTTATAACTATTTCAAGGATTTCGACAACTTCCTGCGCGGAAAATCCTTCAAAAACCGAGCTGATGCCGTATAGGCATTCAATGACTTCATCGCGATTTCTGTTCATCCTTAGCAAAAATATGTCAATTCTAATAGGTTTTTATATTGATTAATAAAGTTTATCACCATCCTTATAACCCAGCACATTTTTAAAAGCGAAACTCATTTTCAGCCATGGGTAATTTATAATTGTAACTTGGAAACATATCTTAAATGTAGTTTCAATCATAATCCTATTTAAATATATTTTTTTAATGCGGAGCTTTTGCATTAAAAGGGTCGTGATATATCTAAAATATTATTTTCAAGTTAAACTCATGATTTTACTGTGTCTTGTGTTTATTAAATTGTTGAATTGAAAAAAAAACCCAGAATATTTACACAAACTTCTTCACATGTTAAGACTGGTTTTTTAAATAATAACGTTACTATTTCAGCATGGTGCCCTTTTTTAATAAGTAATCAGGAAAAACAAAACAAATTTATGCCATGTTATTTTTTCTAAAACTTAATGAGAAAATTGTATAAAGTGAACAAATATCTACATTTCCCACATCAAACAGCCTATCTATGATAAAATTAAATATACATTTAAAAATTTACCTAAAATTGAAGAATTTCTAGTAATTTTTAAAACCGACAGTCAAGAAAAAACAGTGTGGCCGGCAGTCGCTTGACCGAATTATGATGTAAGAATTAAAAAGCCAAAGAAACAAAATAAATGAGGTCTATGTAAAAGGAAAACAAGAAAAAAAACACATGTTGGCTTGGTTTAAATTAACGCCGCTATTATTTACAAGGAATATACTGGCTATTATGTTTTATGTATAAAACGCAACATTGAAGAAATAAACATGTCCAACTATTTAATGTAAGAAGGTTTATACCATTGATAACACAAAAAATGTTATTTTTTACTAAATGAAACATTTGAGAAATTGTAAAACACAACGTGTCGTTACTTTGTTATTAATAATGTTATTAAACAATATTACGTGTGCTGCTCATGTTGTTTTGCCAATAAGCAAAACAACATGGCCGGCATACCGTAAGGTCATATTGTAATTACATTGGAAAGGACGATGATTTATATCAGCAACATTATAAAATTCCGTCTTATTTTAATGTCATATCCGTTCTTAATAGACATCAGAATCTATTAAAAAAAAACATCTAAACCCTAGTTCTTGGTATTGTTGCAGTTAAAGCAAACGTTTACGAAATTTTTATTTACTCAAAGTGGCAGTTTATATTAAAAAAGAAGTTGAAAAATGCAGTACCGTCTCAATCTCGTATATGGAAAATTAACAAGTCTCTTATTAAGAAAAATATTCGGTTTGTCCGAATCATTCTGTTTCACATTCAAAGTGTCTTTTTTTATTAACCAGTCCTCTTCCGCCGTCTTTCTGTTTTACGTAGAGTCGGTCAACATCGATCTTCGGGTGTAGTGACTTGTGCATGGTCATGGGTTTCCTGGTCTTCTGATCGAGTTGTCTCAGTTCTTCTTTAGTCCACCGTATGAACAGTCCAGAGTATCTTACTAGTGATACTATCCATGTATTTATGGATTTTATTAGGTTTCTGCTAGATAATTTGGTTTCGAGAAGTTTTATTGTTCTACTGATGTATTCCTGTCCAATGGTTTCTTTCATTTCTGTTGCTTTGATGGTGTCTGCTCCTAATACTCCTAGGTATTTATAGGCGTCGTGTTCCCCGTTTAGTTGGGTAGTTCCATGTCTTCTGTCGTCTGCAGTTTTCCCTTTCTTATAACTAGTAGTCCACACTTCTCCATACCAAATTCCAGTTGGATATCCTGGCTCAAGATCCTGGTGGTATTTATGAAAGTCTCTAGTTAATATTTGGTTCTTGCAAAGAGTTTCAGATCGTCCATGTACATCAGGTGGTTCATTTTTCCTCCGTGTTAAAGAATTTGTATTCGGCTATGTCTTTTCCTTGTATATTGTTCAGGAGTATCATGACTATGAAGAACAGTAATTGTGATAGTGAATCTCATTGAAGATACCTGCTAGCATGTTTATATCTGTTACGTGTTGTCCATCAGCTGTCAGTTCCAGTCTCCATGTTCTCATCGAATTGATGATCCTGCTTGATATTTTATACGTTTTCAAGCATTCTATTATCCATGCTTGAAGGATCCTGTCGTACGTTATTTTGTAGTCGATCCATGGCATAGCTAAATTCTTTCTTTTTCTTATTACCTGCTTTAGCATTTTATATCTATATATAGCAGATCATGTGCTCCTTTGTTTTCCTTGCGGCCATCATTTCTGTTTCTCAGTGAGAACTCCCCAGTTATTCAGGGAGTGGTAGATTTGTTCCCTTAGTTGTGCCGTCAGTATTATTCCACATAGTGGTTAAGCACGTGCTAGGCCTATAATTGCTGGGGTTAGTTCATTTCTCTGTGTCCTGTATCAAGGTAGTTCTGCCTTTTGTCATACAAGCTGATGTGTTTGTTTCCTGTATACATATTTTCATGTTATTATTATTATTATTATTATTATTATTATTATTATTATTATTGCGCACCTTGCAGCAGGGTGTAGTGGACTGACCCAGAGAGAGTACCACTAAAGCCACGATCGCATGGGACTCCGGATATATTGGGAGGTGTGTAAGAGGACAGGGGTGAAGTGTGCTGGAAAATGGTTTGAGGAGGTGTCTGATGAAGTGAGAACAAGTGCGGATAGTAAGGTAGAGGTATGGTGAGACAAAATTGTCATAAAAACCAAGCAATTGGAACATAATAGTCCCGATTTGGTCGTCATTGACAAGGTCTAAAAAAACTGGCAGATTGGAGACTTTTCAATACCCTGGGACAGGAATGTGAGAAAGAAAGAAGTATAAAATTGGAGCAATTATGTTCCATTGGCATTGGAGATAAGGCATATCCACGGCGTTAAAACACTAATAATCACGATTGTAGTTGGTACACTAGGAGCAGTCTTAAGTCTTCTGGAAGGACAATTGAAAAAAAACTACAAAATCCCCTTGTTTTAGGCGGCCTTCAGACCTTTGCAATTGTAAGTACCACCAACATCCTTAGGAAAACCCTTGATCATTGAAGCTCCTGGTTTGAAGCCTGGATTGGGGGTAATCCTCTGGCAATTAATCCCATTCCTTTTCAGAGAGATGCTGATAAAAGAAATCAGAATTATTATTACTAGCAGGACCCGTGGAAATTGATCTAACATTTTAATTTAAAAAAAAAGCTTAACATTTTATTGTATCTTTTTTATATTAAGAAAAATGTAAGCATCATGCTGAAATAATAAAAATGCCATTCTTAATAAGGGGAGAGGGTTTGACTATTCTAAACCTTCACCTAAATAACGATTTAACGAAAAAAATGTTTAAAATGTTCTTGTATCTTTTTTATAATTTTTCTTAAATAAGACAAATCAATAAACTGTGAGAGCACTATTGTAAAAATCATGATGAAAGCCATGCTTAATATGTTGAGGACGGTTAACTATTCTGAAACTTCACCTAACAATGTAAAAAAAATAAGGGAAAATATATGTATGAACAATAAATATTTCTTCAGTCAAATAAAATATACTGTAAATCTTTAAATAAGGAATAAATATGTATTTAAACCATAATTATTGAAACAAATTAATTTAATGCATAAAAAAGCGTTTATGGGGAGAAGGGTTAACTATTTTGAACCTTCACGTAAATAGCAATTTACTGAAAAAAAATTAATGGTCTTGTATCTTTTTTGTTATAATTTGTTTTAAAATAAGAAAAAAAACTTTGATACCGCTATTGTAAGAATCACGCTGAAAGCCAGTCTTAATATGGGTAGGGGGTTAACTATTCTGAAACTTCACCTTACAATGTAATAAAAATAATGAAAAAATTATTCCGTTAAATAAAATATACTGAAAATCTTTAATAGGAAATAAATATTTCTTTAAATAAATTAAATCGTAAGTAATGAAACACTGTTTTATTTCATATTAAAAAAAATGTTGTTTCCATTTCTTATAGTAAATATGTATGCCCTGTCGGTGGGCATTAGAAGACGATGAATGCCTGTAAAAGAAGTAAAGTAAAACGAACAAAACATAAGTAATAACTATGTAAACAACATGAAGCTGCATAAATGTTACAAAATTATTCGATTCGGTATTAAATAACACGAAAAAGGATTGATATGCCGTAAAACAAAAACAAAACAGAACAAGACGTAAAATATGTTTTAACTCTGCGTTACCCAGTGTATTTGCGAATGGTGACTTTGGTGATTTATTTAATGAAGTCATTCTTGACTTTTGTAACATTTATTTCTAAACCTATGTTTTGTTGTGTAAGGCTCACTCAAAAGTAA
The DNA here is from genome assembly GCF_053919585.1 of Euprymna scolopes. Taxonomy (NCBI): domain Eukaryota; kingdom Metazoa; phylum Mollusca; class Cephalopoda; order Sepiida; family Sepiolidae; genus Euprymna; species Euprymna scolopes. The sequence continues at coordinate 75,247,924 of NC_136489.1, read as the reverse complement.
ATAAAAAAAAATAAAGTGGCACAGTAATAAAAAAAAAACGAGCTCGTAACGTTAAATGTAAAAAATATAGTTATTACTGAATAAAATAAAATAAGCGTTCCGTATTACATAACAATAATAAACAGAAGACATCGTTAAAAATGTAAGTAAAATACTATTTAAACTGTGGAACGATACTTTCTATGTATACTTGTCTTTAAAATAATCCGGAACCATAAATAGACAGCTATTTTTATTTATTTTTTTTTGTTCGGGAACTTTTGGGAAATAAAAGGGTTTAATGATTTTTAACTGATAAAGATTGAACAATAAAGGGAGATAATTCACATTAATTAATGTTTGCGATGATTACGACGCGTTTCGTTAATTAATGTTTGCGATGATGATGACGTGACACCTTACGGACACGCATATTAATATATAGATTATTATTATTATTATTATTATTATTATTATTATTATTATTAATATTATTATTATTATTATTATTATTATTATTATTATTAAACATCATGTTAGTACGTTTAAATTAAACATTATTTAAATACACCCCACAAACTAAAGATCTTCCCTTCTCCGTCCTGCGAAAAAATACATGTCAAAGAACAAACAAAAAGAACCTAAACAAGAATGATTCGAGAAAACGAAATTACATACAAATAACAATAAGCAAAATTCTGATCAGCATCCAAAAAGTCTCATTCCACCAGGAATAAAAGTTCAAACAACAGAACACAGATCAGTGGCACCCAAAATTGTCCAGGTTAGCGAATTCTGAGATCGGTTTCATCACCTTCACTATCACACAGAATATCATCAATTTTGTTTTTAAATCACAGTAAAGACTTCCACACAATATTCAATACTCATATAACAATCATTCAAACTGCTATATTTAATAGTGAAAAAAAATCAACGGTCAGTTCTCTTTAAACACAAAATTTTGCAAAAGATCACGTCAACCGCGCCACCATTATAACGAAAACCACTCTCGTCTTTTCTCCATGGGTGTCAAAGTACACGCGCAGCACGTGTCAACGTTAATGACCGAATTGAACATAATGTTTATCTTGATTTTTCTTCCAACACTAACACGCACATTTTGGCCTGTTTTTTTTCTTCTCTGTTCAATCCTGAGCACTGTTTTCTTCTTTCATTCATACGTGTTATTGTATTTTTCTTCTGACGCGTAACCTACTACGCCAAATCGCACTTACTTAAAAAGATATTCTTCATATATGCGTTATAATTTACTTTAGAAGTGCAATATTGTTTTTTTCCCCTTATTGTTTTCTGTGTTTATGTTTGATTGTTTTTCTTATGAATCTAGCATACATATTGCTTTTTTTCATTCTTTAGCATACGTGTATGTGTTTTTTTTTAGTTCGTAACACGTTGAGCTTGTCTTCTTTGTTTTTTTTTATTTTTCATTTTCGATCTTTTCCTAGGGGTATTCCTACCACGTTTGTGTGTTTGTTTTTATAGCAACGTTTGTTTTTGTCTTCTTTTTCTAAATCTTCTTTATCTTTTGTTTTTTTTTCTGTCTAGTGCCCAATCAAGTTTTTAGTTGTGTCTATATTTTTCGTTTGTTTTCCACCGTGGTAGCCTCTCGATTCGATTTTTCTCGGCACCCTTTTATGGGTGCCATGGCAACGAGCACCAAAAGTGTGTGGTACATTATTGTGTACAAAAAAAAACACCGAAAGAGTGTATGCTGTATAACCGTTTCAATGTTGATATTTGGGACGAAGGGTTCATGCTGATATGTATACGTGTAACTAAATGTCTATTGTTAGTTCTTCACTATTTTAAACCTAGCTTATGTTGTTGTTCATATCTAATTGTGCAAATGCGGCTGTATGTGGAACATGTATTTTGGACATACCTCCATGCGTCGTTGATCTTGCCCACCTGAAATTCATCTTGTACTGTTTGGAAGAATATTCATTAAATCACAAGAACGCTGGTTGCTTTTATATATTTTTTTTCACTTTCCAGGTGTCGACCGCAGAAGAATGGAAAGTGAATATCTTTGCTTGCGTGGTTACTTCTAGGTTTTTATTTTCACACATGTCAACTTCCTCCCAACTCAAGAGGAAGGACGACCTGTTAAACCGTACGCTCTGCTATCTCCAGCAAACCTGATCACGTGATTCACGCGTAGATCTGATCAGCTAACCATATTCTCCGGGAAACTTCGTCTATAATATAATTTTACCATATTTTGACAGATTTTATCAATATTCTTCATATTCATCTCCCGTTCATCTCTCCAGTACAATAGATAGATAAACCCAGATGGATAGATACAGAAATAGATAACTAAATAGAGGTCAACACTTTCTTGTGTTCGACCTATTACATACACTGGATAAACATTTATAAGATGATTTAAAATATTAGTCGTCTAAATGTTTTAGCGGATTTTCTATCCGTTGATGTAATGTTTTAACATAACATACAGCCAGCTGTATTCTAAGAATTGACTTCAAAATACTTCCACAAAATCTCATTGTCTTAATGTTTGCAGGTTTTTGGCAACATTTAGTATTTCTAATGCATTAGTAATTCCTGATTAGTAATTTCTCTAAATAAAATATATATTATCTAAACTAGAAAAGTAAACGTATATATGCACTAGTAATAAGAGTTTAAAAATGAGTAACAAGAGCATTACTTATTATATATATTTTTTTGTTTCGCATATTGTCGAAATTATAGGAGAAAGTATTAATTATATTGAAGTAAGGGAGGGAATTTCCCATGTGCTTACATCTATTTGCCTCAAATTAGACCAGTTTTAAAATTCAACATGTAAACAGAGCGGCATATATCGTGGTGACGAGGAATATATCTTTCATCAATTTTCCCCAACAATAGAGGAAGTGCAGTTGTCTTCATTGAGAATATAATTTAACTACTATTAGTATTATTTATGGTAAAATTTGCTGATAAATACGCATTAGAAAATCTAATAGTCGGCCGATTATCAAAGGCTAATTACTCGGAATCCGTAATCAGCTAATATGCATATCGGTACACCCCGATTATAAATAAATAAATGAATAAATATATATATATATATATATATATATATATATATATATATATATATATATATATATATATATATATATACTAGCATGGGTGCCCGGCGTTGCCCGGGTGTTTGGAGGTGTATGCTGAGCAAAAAAAAAGGGGTAATTTTTTAAACTTTGACCCCTATTATGACCCCTGAAAATTTATTGTTTTGGCCTCAAATCAAGTTATTAAGTTAGATCCATGTCCACGGAATCTATATCTAACATTTCAAGTGTGTAGACCTAAAATTGTCGGAGAAGTTTGCTAGAGTTCTCAAAGCTCAAATCGTTTAACTTTGACCCCTTAATCGCCAAATTTCTGGCTAAAAACCGATCACATAGATTTTTCCAAATCTCAGTACCCTGTATACTTTCGAGTCGGTAGACTAAAAATTCACAGAGTTATTTCGTAGGGAAATGTACACACACACACACACACACACTTTCACTTTTATAGATATATAGATTTAAAATTTGAGTCTGACAGAATGACAAAGTGATATTGCAAACCGATATATTAAACAAACGAACTTCAAAGAGACAAATGAACACATAAGTAAAAAAAAATTATATTAGAAAACATTTCTTGATTATTCCACGTTTTTTTTTACAGACCTGACGACTGAGGTTCGCTCTTAATAAAAATTGTTTTTTTATAGTCTTAATTTTGACTTCCTTTTTCATAAAAAACTAAAAAAAATCAAGAAGGAAAAGAAATTTAATTTTATTCTTTTTTCATTAATTTCTTTCTGTGCAAAGCAATTCTTTCAAACTTAATCTGTTTCAAAAATGTTTTTATTTCATTCCCCTCCCCCTTCATTCATTTTCCTCCGCATCCTGGCAAGTATTAAAATAAACCATTTATAATATTTATTTATGGATTTATTTACTTATCATTTCTTTTGTATCGGCAAATGAATTCCATGCACCCACCATGTTTAAGTCTGGGAGTAAAAAATGTACGATGAACAGAAGGATATGGAAAATAATGTATATAAATACGCAATCATAGGTCATTATAAACATCATGTATATTTTTACAGACAGCGTTACAAAACTTCCAAATTGGATTGAAATAAAGAACACGATGATTTATACTGAAACTCATCTAATATTAATAATAAAAAAATAATAACAAGACACAAGTTGTTTGTTTAAGTATTATAAGCAATTGAATATTTCGTTGTATTATAGATTTTAAAGATTAGAATGCGGTCTTTAATTACTTATAAATTACATTTTTTAAAAAAAGTGAAGGAACACGATTTGATTTGTAGTAAACTTGAAGTTTATTTAATAGAATTAAATGAAAATTATACATGTAAGAATATGAATATTTGAAGCAGAACACAAGCAAAACATTTTATATGAGTTAAGACAATAAACAAATATTAAAATTAAACAATTTTTTTAATCAAAATGATTTTTTTTAATCAAAATTAATGTTTTTTAATCGAAATGAACAATATTTTTTAAAATCAAAATGAATATTTGTTTAATCAAAATGAATATTTTTTTTAATCCAAATGAACCACAATATTTTTAAATACAAATGAACCACAATATTTTTTTCAAAATCAAAAACAATATTTGTAATGGGTTTGTATTACTGTACACATAGATTCGAAAAAGTTGCCAAAAACAAATATATAACAAATAAATGTTATCAAAGGCAAGATAAGTTACTTTTCTACCAAACTGGATATATTTTTCGTATTTTTATTGAATGTAACATGTTTATTCAGCTCGAAAACCATACAGTGTTTACCGATGTATTGGACCATTCAAGATGGCGTCTTAGTCCCTCTTTAACACGGTAAGTTTGGGAAAAGGTGTTATAAATAAAAAACTGAATAAAATACTGTTAAAAACTCGCTCAATATGTTACCGTGACATAGGTTGACATATATGTGGCGGGTGTTAATAGTATTTTTCTAGTTTGTATTTATAACACCTTTTCCCATACTTACCGTGTTAAAGAGGGAGTGAGGCGCCATCTTGAATTTTCCAATACATCGGTAAAAACCGTATGGTTTTCGAGCTGAATAAACATGTTACATTGAATAAAAACACGAAAAATATATCCAGTTTGGTAGAAAATTAACTTATCTTGCCTTTGATAACATGTATTTGGGTACTTATGCAGAGAGTGATCCGGACGTAACTCACCGGACGCTCGGCTTGCCCCGTAAAACGACGTCAACAGCCGGAGTTAGCCGAGCGTCGGCGAGGAAAAGCAAGCCGAGCGTCGGCGCTGAAAACATAACAAGAAATGAGAAACCTACCTTAATGTAAAATTTGTTAAAACTTTTATTTACTGTAACGGAAAACAAATTTTTTTCGTATTTTTTTTTTTTTTTTTTGTAAATGTAAAGTGTTTTTTATATACAAGAAAGTTATGTTTTTTTTTTTTGAAGAAGAAGAAGAAGAAGAAGAAGAAACAGCGAAAAAAAGTAACAAGCAAAATTTGTTTTTTTTACAAAACATGTTTTTTTGGGGTTTTTTTTTTTAGGGTTAGGGTTATTTTTTTTTTTTTATGAATAAACAGCGAAAAAAGAAGGTCACAAGCAAACTGTTTTTTTCTTTTTTTTTTGTACAAAACATGTTTTTTTTTGTTGGGTGGTTGGTTAAGGAAAAACCTGGAAAAAGAAAAATGCGAGGAATATTTACTGTTGGTATTTCCTCAGACTGTTGGAGGGCATCACACGACTATGAGGGACAGGTTTTCTTTTTTGCAAGCAAACTCCTTTCCTGACAAAATTCCAGGACACCCGCTGCTGTTTGCAATTTTTCCGACAAATATGTAAAGATCATATTTCCTTCCATAGGTACGCAATTTTAAAGGTTGTTAAATAAATCTGAAATTGTAACGGTTGCTGTTAAATAAATCTGATTCTGTACTGTTTTACTTTCTTTTCTTCTTTTTCCTTATTGTCGTCTGCTGCTTTGAATTGTTTTTCTTGCGTCGCGCACGCGCGTAGCGTTGACAACCGTTGAACTACATCGGCGACGCTCGTTGAAAACCGTCGAACTGTACATCGCCGACGCTCGGCTAACTCCGGCTGTTGACGTCGTGTTACGGGGCTAGCCGAGCGTCCGGTGAGTTACGTCCGGATCACTCTCTGCATAAGTACCTGTATTTGTTATATATTTGGTTTTTGACAACTTTTTCGAATCTATGTGTACAGTAATACAAACCCGTTTTTCGAGCTGAATAAACATGTTACATTGAATAAAAACACAAAAACTATATCCAGTTTGGTAGAAAAGTAACTTATCTTGCCTTTGATAACATTTATTTGTTATATATTTGTTTTTTGGCAACTTATTCGAATCTATGTGTACAGTTATACGAACCCGAAATGAATTTAAGACCACAGGTGAAATGAGAAAATGAAGAAAATCACATTTACTGTGTGTGTTTACTGTTTATATAAGTCAGCGGGTTTGGTTGCCATAACAACGTGACGGTAGTGAACGTGTGTGTGTGTGCGTGTGTGCGCGTGTGCTTGCTAGTACTACTACTAAGTTTGTAGGAGCGTTTGATTCGTGTAGTTTAGTTTCGTATATAAGTTTCGTATTTTTTTAATTTGTAAATAACAAGTTATCAAAAAATTAAACCCTTCCAAGATAGACAATAAATAAAGCCATAATATTTTATGGTAAAGGTAAGAGCGTAGAAACCATTGTTTTTTAGGAGATGTGATTATTGGATTAACCAATCAGAAATCGTCTGTGGCACACACATCTCTGTTTTTATAGATATATAGAAAGAATAGAATAGAATAGATATATATATATGTGTGTGTGTGTGTGTGTGTGTGTTTGTGTGGGTGTGTGTGTGTGTGTAAGTGTGTGGCCGTGTATCTACGGAAGTGAACGGAAGGGTACTCGAATGTGATTTTTTATACATATTGTTTTTTTTTACGCAGAAGGAATGTAGACAAAAAGTAAACAAAAAAACCACCTTTCAAATGCTCATTGAAAATCGATGTCTTTTCCATCTAACATAACTTCATCGTGAAGTATTAGGAAGGTGCCTAGTTTGAATTCTAAATAAGAAAGAAAGTGTTAAAATATATAACGGCCTTGGAAAATATCAAACATTGCTGAAGTATAGATTCATGATATCGAAAAATACTTTAGATAAACAAAAAATAAAAGAAACACAAACTCATTTCCCAAGGTAAGGCAGAAGTAGGAAAAAGTCACGTAATGCACAAACATAATCGTAAATAAATTGCGGGTATCTACATATATCTATGGAAAACAGCAGAGCATTTGTTACCATGTTACTTACGATTAGTATATACATCTCTATAGTTGGTTTCAAATACAACAAAAAGGAGATCACTGCCCGCTTGCTTGTCAGACGCTCCTCCAACTCTATTAAAATATGCTTTACAGAAATTGCGTCTAACATGCTCTCTCTCTCTCTCTCTCTCTGTATATATATATATATATATATATATATATATATATAGAGAGAGAGAGAGAGAGAGAGAGAGAGAGAGAGAGATAACAATAACTGTTTACCGACGTTGGTCGTGTTTTGGGCGAAAACATTAGAGCACGGTAGTTTTTGTTGTTGCTGTTGTTGTTGTTGTTGTTGGTGGTGGTGGTGGTGTTGTTTGTTGTTGTTGTTTTTGTTGTTTATGCTGCTGCTCCATATGTCCTAACTTTACGAACAAATAGCAGATAGGGGAGAGATACAGACAGTAAGCAGCTCGAAAATCCATTTAGCCGTCGCAACTGTGGTAATGTTGACTGTTTGCTTACCTGGCTGCTTAGTTCCTTTCAAAGTTTATAAAGAAGCAGAAATTTATTTACGAAAGAGAACATGGAATCGTATCCAAAGGAAATGAAACGAACGTTTTTTCGTGTATTTATCATTTATTATTTTTTTTTACTGACTGCAATACTTGGTTTCAATTACTTTAACAATGAATATTTTTTGTTTCATTTCGATATAACCTAAATAAAAAAGTAAAAAGAAAAAACAATAAATGTATACGAATTCGTTAATAATAATAACTGATAAAATGGAGGAAAACGCGATGTTGTACATATTTATCGCAAGGCGTAACCCTGTTCAAATATTAAAACTGGAAAAGAAGAAAAATACAATCCAATGGTTGAGTGCGAGTCTGAAGGATTCCACGTGGGTGCTCTATCATCTGGGCCAAACTTACGGCCAGTAACAAAGTCTTGTGTTTTCTATTAAAAAAAAATAGGTAACGCTTTACTGAAATGATGTCAATGCGTTACGGCGTTTCTCTACCTCTGTCTCTCGATCTGTTTCTCTCTCTGCAGATACGATTATTTAATCTGTCTGCCTGTCTGTTTCTCTCTCTTTCTCTCGCTCTATTATAAAAATAGGCAGTAAACAATCTAAGTCCGGGGGTTTTTAAAAGTAAAATAGTTTATAATATGTATGGGAAAGTATAACAATTTAACTAAACTCAGAAGAAAAAAGAAAACAAAGCGATCTGTTTGATTATGATAGTAGGCGAGAATGTAAATGTATGTATGTTATGTCTCTATTTCTGTCTGTCTGTCTCTTTCTCTATTTCTGCTGATACAAGTATTTGAGCTCTCTCACAAACACACACACACTCTCTCTCTATCTGTTTCTCTCATTGTACTGATACGATGATTTAATCTCTCTATCCGTCCATCTTTTCCTCTCTTTCTCTCTCTCTTTTTCAACCTGTATATTTTTGACAAGAGAGAAAAAAGGTGTATAATATAACGGAAAGCATAAAATAAAAAAAATCAACCCAGAGAAAAAAGGAAACAAAGCTAGTGTTAGATTACGATTGTTGGCTGGAATGTAAATACATGTATGTATTGGTAATGGAGGAAAAGAAATTGGCCTAGTGGTCGTAAAGTAAAAGGGAATATGTTTTTTCCAATAATCCATGAATAGAGAAATAGTTCGTGTAAGTCAATCATAATGTGAGAAGCACGTGTGTGGATACGTTAGTATTTTTAGTATAAGAAGAACGGAACTTAAATTAACGGTGGAAGGACTTGGCAGATAAAGGGAAAATAAGAACTATTTCATCTGTAGGTTATGATGCTGATGATCATGTCGCTCCTGGGAATAAATATAATGTTTTAATGATATGAATTAATGAGTCTATAATGTCGTTTCATAGTTAAAGAAGGCCCTGATTAATTGTGTAAACATAATATATCTGTATGTGTTATATGGTCTTGTACACTTACAATATTTTGTTCAAACATCAATTTGGCAGGAAGCTGTCATTGTAAGTCAATCACATTTAAGATTTGTTAGTATTTAACGAGTTTAATTTAAAGACTAATGGCTACAAGAAAAATAGAACCTCAATTTCCAGACAAGGAAATAAACCACAAAATTACTCCTTGCGTATACAGTGTGGTCACTACAACAACCTACACAACCCTAAACAACACAATCATTCCGACATACACGAGCACTAATAATTTGTGGGCAGGCTCCCGTGTTGAGGTCAACCAACTAACGTCTGATCGTCTTCGGAAACTATGCCTCGTGATGTCTAATTTTCCGAGAGACCTTCACATTAAATTCTGAACGCCTCGGTGTAGAAATCTCTGGAAGCGATAAGCGGAAGCTGCATACACCAGAATGAAAAGACAGACAATTGGATTCTATCCACCAAAATTAATTCCACAAAAAATTAGTCTTTTTACAAGTATGTACACGTTCAGTTCTTAAACATTTAAAATTCACAAATCTCTCTAGGCGGATGGAGAAGGCGTTCAGGCTTCGAAACTGGTTCCTCTCCAGGTTGGCGCAAATGTCTCTCCAATCTGGCTAAAAAAAAAAAAAAAATTGGGGGCTTGGTTTTACATTCAGAGACGGGTCGAGGTGGATAATCCACCCAGCCAATCAGATTAAACTACGTATCTGGGGGTTTTCCAGATGTAAATTGCGTGTCTAGAATTTTGAAGTCTGGGACCAAAAATGGCATTCGTTCACATGACCTCCGGGGTCAATCCCTGCCATTCAGAAAGACATAGTCTGAAGGTGTTCTCCAGGCCAGCAAGTACAATTTCGTTTTTACATTATTCTGCCGTTTCCTGTTATTGGAATTTTTTAAACATCAAATATTATATATGTAGCTTTTCAAACAATAAAATGTATATATCTGACTTTGACAATAAGACAAAATATACATCTATATCTTCTAATTCAATGATTTTTTTTTATATTTGCTGTTGTCCGGGATTAATTTAAACAATTTTAGCATATTTACCAGGTCTTTCCCAGGTCCCAAGGGGTCTCAACTTCCCCAATTTGGAGCAAATCACTCCACCATGTCGATCACGTAACAATTTTTAAAAATAAACAATATAAAATAACACTCAAATACATCAGAAATAACATCCTACTACAATACATCACGATAAACGTATACAATAACATACACAACACACACTTTGTAAGGCAATATCATATTCCGTTGGAAACAAAATAAAAAAGTAATTGCTTTTTTAAAAAATTCAATAAAATGAAGCTAACAATGGCTTTAGTACTTTAGCAATTTTTCACAGAACAACAAAACCTAAATAGTCAACGTTACTCCTAAAATCCTAACTCTGTCCACAGTTACATTGAAAAAGTACAGATTAATAAATACCACAACTAGACCTCAGTTTCTATAGGACTAGACGAAATAATGAATTACCTTCAAAAATTAATGTAAATTTAACTCCGTAGAAATTCCAGACATAAGACAAAATAACCTATAGATCTTAAATGTCTCAACAAACCCAGAAATTACCTCACTCGTAAGGACAATAAAGTACACGAAACATCAGAAACAATGAAAAATAATTAGAAAAAATACAAGTAAAACCATTGCTGTAATCATCAGAGAAAACGCAATACAATAGAATATTACCAAAAAGCATTACCGAATATAAACAAAATTAAAATAAATGGGCTAGCACACGCCAATAAACTCGGAATATATCAGTTCCTTAAATTTAAAAACAGTCAACAACGGTAACATATTGGCCAAATATGTTGCTAGCTGCCTATGTAGTAACATAGCCTTAAAACTAGAAAGAAATGAACTCATATTGGATCGATTAACATATACAAATACGCTTAGCCCTGAGTGGCTTCCGGGCCTTGATAAGTGGTGATCACTGTGTAAAAAAATACTCCACTCAGTGTTCATTACACAATCGGTTAATGGCAGCATTGAATTTAACATCGATGCCTACATTCTTATACTGAGAACAACCCTGATAACAAAACAAGCCGGTCCTGGATATGACCTAAAACTATATCCGATGGTGAGGCCCTACCTTGCGGCCTTAGGGAGTGTGGAGCCACCCTTTAATTGCCATTGCTCCCAGGTCAACTCTGACGCGGAGTGGCGGTACATGTTAGGCCCCCAACTATGGATTAAATAGAATCTGCCTTAATATATATATATATATATATATATATATATATATATATATATATATATATAAACCAAACAATGTCTACATTATTGAAACCATGATAATAACAGCTACCTGAAATTCATAACCTGCACATATTATGAACCATAACACATACGAACAGTTTCTGTTGATGCCACTAAATGTAGTAAAAATAGCTTTGAGGAGAAGAGGATACATTATAACGGGTAGAAAATACCAGTAAACCAACGAAGAAAGTGAAAAAATCAAAAGAAAAAACAAATCCGAACAGTCTCTTCACAGAATACAAACAAGTCAGTATGCATAGAGAGTAGACTATCCTGTTCTAATGAAGCAAACCGACAAGCTAAGCAACATAAAAAAAATGATAAAAAGCGAACGCCAACTCCAAAACGTGAGACCTCTTGTAAACTTTTCACAACTCAGTACACGTACAATTTGTTACTAAATGTAACGAATAGTGATGTGGTGTTTCTGAGATTATATTAGGCGAGAATACGTGCTCATCTAAAAAAGCGACACTAACAGTAAAAGAAAAAAATACCTACACTGCACATCAAGAAATAAAACACTAATATTCCCAGCATTGGACAAATCCTACATAGGCATAACCAAAAACCTTACCAGCACATAATAAACTTATTTAATCTGATATAAAATCGAGGAAAACCGACTCATATGACGTTGAGTAATATTTTATTTTACTTTATGTTATTTTAGTTTAATTTTATTAATGGATAGTGCTCTTTTTATTCTTTATGAGTATTTTAATCAATACACTAAAAGACAAATGAAAATATTTTTCCTTAAATCATAGTAGTGCGGTCTCTTTTTATTACAAGCATAGTGCATGTGGTGATGACAAATTATGTCCTAATATCATAATTAAATAACCAGTGTCTATTCATAAAGTTTGGAAAGTTTCTAACATTTTTAAGTCATCAATTAATATGAGAAAGTTAACTGCCGGTAGTCCTTTATCAAGTCCATATCATTCTGTGAGAGAATTTTCAGCGGATTAAACTGATGACAAAATAAAACGGGGGGGGGAGCTATCTCCTTGGGAAATCTTTCTCGATTTTCACTGTGCCTAATGCAATATTGTCTGAATGGAAATAGGTATTCAAAGTTTACTGCTACTGTTTGGATGTTCGGATATGCAGATTTCCAAGCTTATAATTACTAAATAAAACGAACATCGTGGCAAATAACATGACAAGTTTCGGCGATGTTTCTTTGCAGTTTCTTAAGAATATTATATCAATAAGAAGCTGATACTTGACGCCTCTTATGTATTTCTCGCAGTATTTTCGTTTGTTTTGTGGGAGGGGGCTGCACTTGTTTAGGTCAAAGTGACCAAAGATAATAAGACAATATGTTGCTGCAAAGAGAATGGGTAAGTAGGTAATTCGTCTAAATTTGTTTTCCGACCCGTTTTTTTTTTCTTACATTTTTCTTACGTAGTAAATTTTGTTAGACATTCGGGCAAGTCACTTGCAAATTAGCATCCATTTAGCATTGTTGCAAGTAGTGGGTAAAGTGCTGGAAGGTCAAATCATGTTTATCCGCTAGAGGATAGTTACTTTTAGTATCTTTGCTCTATTTTAAATTTTCTTTATATTTTACGACGGTCTTTCGAAATGCCTTTTCAGAAACCATGAGAGTGATCAACTTCAGACATAATATATTTCCCGCGTGTAATTTCTTTTCGTTACTTTAAGGAAGATTTTTGTCAGTATCAAATAGTTTATTCTGCCGTTACTGCTTAAGTCTGTTACTGTAATATTTTAATATGATCCGTTAATTTAGTATTTTAGATTAAAATAAAATATTTTCTTTGTGAATATCGAATTCCCGTATGTAAAATTATTATTATAAAACAAGCGTATCAACAGTAGTTATTAATAAACGTATTACGCACTAACACATTTATAAACTTACAGGATTATAATATGTATCATAGATTATTTTATTGTTTGAGAGTGCCCATGTCTTCCAAGTGTTTCAGCAGACATCTAATCGAATAACCACTGAAAATTGAGTTTATTCCGACTCTTTACATTGGAATTCTCTCGACTTTTAGTTGCAAGAAACGTCTCAAGCGTTCCACTATCTTAAGTCAAGGTTCGGTTGGCGCCTCTTTCATTGCAGCCAATTTATCCTGTTTAGGATGTTTTGTAATATTACATGAGGCTGGTGCCAACATATATGCGATATACGTGAGATATTTGAACCTTTGACACGTTATTGTTTATGTGATTCCTCCAACTGCTAATCATTAAATTAGTATTTTTTCACTAATAGTTTTAACACAGTCAGACACACATTCAGTGACAGTTTTTTTCCATAATATTTGGTGAGATAAACTCGACAATAATTATAGAAATATCAGCACGATTTTAATTCACGCCGTGTTAGTGCGCTTTCCTCTCTTTCTCTTTTTCTGTTCCCCTCTCTCTCTCTCTCTCTCTCTCACACACACACACACACACACACACTCTTCAATATTGTAAATTTTCATCACATTGCATGGGACTTTTTTTTTGAATGCGCGTGTAGTGTTATTACATTATTTTTCTATTAGTTTTATAATTATTATTTGTTACTATGACGACATACCTGTGTGTAGTTATTCCTTACATTCCATATTTTTGCCAACATATAAAATAGTCCAGAACAGCTAAAGTTAATATATAAGGAACCAGATAAGGGAAGTTCATTTTAACAGGTTTTCTTGTCTTTCACAATCATACTTATATAATCTACGAATTATTAAATAAACTTGTTGATAGACTCGTAAATATAATAGGCGTTATACTCGGCAAACATACTAATTCACCTTTAGTTAGGTGGTCTAAGGCTCTTCACTGTCGATATATATCCCATCGATAATAACAACAGAAACAAAAACAACATTAACAACAAAAACATTAGATTAATAACTATTATTATTATTTTATTATTTTTTATCATTATTACTGTTTTTGATGCTGTTAATCTTTATATTATGATAGTAAGATTAACAACTACAATACTAACAATAATAATGATAATGATAATATTACTACTACTACTACTACTACTACTAATAATAATAATAATAATATTTTCTATGCCGAAACAGACCCAACGTCTACAATGTTATAGTAAGGAAAATGGGCATGTTAATTAAAGTATACACTTTGAATCGATATCTAATCAATCAGATCTATACTTCTTCTTGAACTTATAAGCAAATTATACACTACATCACGTCCATATCTGTAATAAAATATAATATGTATATTAATGTATATACACACACGACTTCCAGGCAGTCTCCCACACAGAAATACAAACATGCATAAATTTGAATACATATGCATATTTATATATATACATAAATATATGCATAGGTGCATGTGTGTATGGGTATACAGTGTAGCCGTACGTTGTCATCTCGATATAACTGTATGAAAAACAACTTCCACGCAATTAATGTATAGAATATCAGATCCTACATTATTAATAATACTCTATAAGATATCAAGATCAACCAATATTCTTGAATTTGAATTTATGCCGAATATGATGAGTAAATCTTGTAGTCTTGTACAAATTATATATATATATATATATATATATATATATATATATATATATATATATATATATATAAGTGAACGTGTCTGTGTGCATGTCTGTTTGTCTGTGAACATTTCCTTACGCAATAACTCCGTCAATTTTCAGTCTACAGGCGACGATTTTTTTTTACATAGGCATCACCACATTATCAAGGACAAGAGGCCACTCAAGGATAAGGGTTAAAGAGTGTACAGTAGAAATTGGACAATATAGTAATAATTAGTAATGAACATTTGGTAAATGTGATAACTTATATGGAACGGCTCATCAAGAACTTATTTACGTTAGACTTGAAGACAACCATATTGTAGTCAGCCGGAAAGCAGGAAAACGGAAGACAATTTCACAGGCGTGCAGTTCTAAGAAAGAAGCTTTGTTCATGGAATCTACGTTTAGGTTTAGGCACAGATAAAGAGTGGGGGAAATTATTGAAAGTGTTTACAGCAAGACGAGTGTTTCTTGCGAAAGTTTGGCGAGGGGGACCATAGATTGAAGCTCAGTCGAAAGCTTTCCATGAAAATAACGATACATCAGAGACAAACTCGCAACATCTCTTCTGTGAGATAGAGGTTGCAAGGAAGAGAAAAGGACATCTCCTACGAGGCTATGAAGTATATTTTGAACTCTATCAAGGCAGACCAAGTCCTTTCTAGCAGCTCCTGCCAAGATGTGACAACAGTATTCCATCCTTGGACGTACCTGGCTCTTATATAGATAGAGAATAGCATCAGCAGTGAGATATCTACCGGATCGATAGAAATATCCCACCATTTTTCCAGCGGCCTTGGCAACAGATTTGATGTACGTGTTCCATTTAAGATCAGGAGTAATGATCAAGCCAAGAAGCTTGTCAAAACTTGAGGCCTCCTCAAGAAGAGAGCACTTCATTTCAATTGATGCCAGATGTGGATCAGAATGTTGATGATGTAAAAAGAGAAGCTTGGTTTTAGATGCATTAAAAGTAACCAGCCACTCCTTACCCCATTGTACTACGTGCTCAAGATAAGAGGAGAGAGAATTGGAGAGAACTTGGTCGTTTACTGTCTTAGATGTTCTACCATAAATGGTGGTGTCGTCAGCATAGATGTCTACAAATGATGTAAGCATGTGATTTAGAAGATCATAAATATAGATCAGGAAAAGAGTTGGCCCCAGGATGGATCCCTGAGGGACACCGGCATTAATACTGTGAGCTTCTGATTTTTGCCCCTCAACTACTACTCTTATGAACCTATCAGAAAGAAATGATTTAATAATTGAGAAGACATTTCCAGTAATACCATAGCTATAGATCTTATGAAGTAAATCTTTATGCCACACCCTATCAAAGGCCTTAGATATGTCCAGAGCAATTGCCCTAGAAAGGTTGCCTCCGTCGAGAGATTTGCTAATCCTATGAGATATAACTGTAAGCACATCTGGTGTAGATCTAGCAGAACGGAAACCATATTGAGTGTCACTAAGAAGTTTATTTTTGTTGAGATGGTTGATTACTTCTGTATTTAGCACAGATTCCAGCAACTTACTCATGACACACAGGAGACTACTTATTGGCCTGTACTGAGAGGGGGATGAGATTTTACCAAGTTTGAAGTTCAAACTTTCAGATAATAAATATCGAAAAATAGGCTAAACACAATAATGTATTCACCTTCAACTGGCCACTTTTTACAGGGGCTTCCCTTTGTTTGCTGATATTTTTGCAAGGCATCCTATGATTTCGATTGTATAGCCTTAATTTAAACCTACGTCACTTCCAGCAAAGACTTCAGTTTTTCCCCCGTTCTTTTTCTCCTTCGCGCTACGGCTTCGAGCCAGCCCTCCTAATATAACCTTTTTTTGCTAAACATACATCTCAAAACACCCAGGCAACGCCTGTTTAAAATGATATATATATATATATATATATATATATATATATATATATATATATAATGGAAAATCTTTAGTGCGAGAGTTACATACGAAGCAAAACCTACAAATAGGACAAAATCTTTCCGTAATCTAATTATAGAAGTATTTCAATCAAAACTGGGCCTTTGCAAACGAGGTTAGCCAGCCAGGTCAACAAGTACAATACGAAAACTTACAACAGTTATCATTAGTAATATATGTTGAAAATACAAAAAGAACATATCTGCGGAAACAAGTTATGAAGTCTGGTTGAAAAAAAGTTTATAAAAAGTCTAAAAACAAGTTCAGAGTAGGAGAAATTTGAGTTGAGTAGAGAAATAAAAAGGAAGATACCTGAAGGAAATGAAAATATAACGTACGGATATCTGTACGTGATGTTGCCAAGCTAATCAAAAACCTTGATTCCAGTAAAGCAACTCCCCCTGGCGGCATTCCAATTATAGTACTCAAAAAAACTTCAACCTGAACTAGCGCCCATACTTACAAAACTGTTTAAACGTTGTCTTAAGGAGAATAGCTTCCCATCTCACTGGAAAATTTCATAAGTATGCCGTGTATTTAAGAATTCATGTGATCGCACATCCCCCTCTCAGTACAGGCCAATAAATATCATGTGCGTCATGAGTAAGTGGTTGGAATCAGTGTTAAATACAGAAGTAATCAACCATCTCAGCAAAAATAACCTTCTTAGTGACACTCAATATGGTTTCCGTTCTGTTAGATCTACAGCAGATTTGCTTACAGTTATATCTCATAGGATCAGCAAATCTTTCGACAGAAGCAACCTTTCTAGGGCAATTGCTCTTGACATATCTAAGGCCTTTGATAGGGTATGGCATAAAGGTTTACTTCACAAGATCTCTACTTATGGTATAGCTGGAAATGTCTTCTCAATTATTAAATCATTTCTTTCTGATAGGTTCATGAGAGTAGGAGTTGAGAGGCAAAAATCAGAAGCTCACAGTATTAATGCTGGTCTCCCGCAGGGATCCATCCTGGGCCCAACTCCTTTCCTGATCTACATTAATGATCTTCCAAATCACATGCTTACATCGTTTGTAGATATTTATGCTGACGACAGTACCATTTATGGTAGAACATCTAAGACCGTAAAAGACCAAGTTCTCTCCGATTCTCTCTCCTCTGATCTTGAGCATTAAGTACAAGGGGGAAAGGAGTGGCTGGTTACTTTTAATGCATCTAAAACCAAGCTTCTCTTTTTACATCATCAACATTCTGATCCACATCTAGCATCAATTGAAATGGATGGTTCTCGTCTTCAGGAGGCCTCAAGTTTTACCAAGCTTCTGGCTTGACCATTACGTATGATCTTAAATGGAATACGTACATCAAATCTGTTGCCAAGGCCGCTGGAAAAATGGTGGGATCTTTCTATCGATCCGGTAGATTTCTCACTGCTGATGCAATTCTCTATCTATATAAGAGCCAGGTACGTCCAAGGATGAAATACGGTTGCCACATCTGGGCAGGAGCTGATAGAAAGAACTTGTCCTGCCTTGATAGAGTTCAAAATATACTTCGTAGCCTCGTAGGAGATGTCCTTTTCTCTTCCTTGCAACCTCTATCTCACAGAAGAGATGTTGCGAGTTTGTCTCTGATGTATCGTTATTTTCATGGAAAGTGTTCGACTGAGCTTCAGTCTATGGTCTCCCCCCTCGCCTTACTTTCACAAGAAACACTCGTCTAGCTGAAAACACTTTCAATAATTTCCCCCACTCTTTATCTGTGCCTAAACCTAAACGTAGATTCTATGAACAAAGCTTCTTTCTTAGAACTGCACGCCTGTGAAATTGTCTTCCGTTTTCCTGCTTCCCGACTGACTACAATATGGTTGTCTTCAAGTCTAACGTAAATAAGTTCTTGATGAGCCGTTCCATATAAGTTATCAAATTTACCGAATTTTGATTACTAATTATTACTATATTGTCCAATTTCTATTGTACACTCTTTAACCTTTATCCTGTAGTGGGATCTTGTCCTTGATAATGTGGTGATGCCTGTGTAAAAAAACAAAACAAAAAAAAAACAGGCGAACATTGAAAAAGCCTCTCAATTAATGACCAATCAGAGCATCAGTCACGGCGACTCAATCACATACCTTCCTCTTAAGTGGTGACAGTGTTCGAACGACACTCCGATTAACTTAGATTAAACAACGTTTCCATATAAACTCTCATCCCCGACATTATTCTCGCGTTATCTACCCACAGTTAAAGATTACAAAATACAACCGCTAGAAACAACGGGCGGCTCTTTACAAACATAATTCTTTCATTTACAACATGACGAAAAGGAAATAAAGAAACAAACAACACACTAAAGATGGAGTATACCTCTGAAATATATGTGTGATAAATTTCAAACAAGTCACATATTTGTTTATTTTCCTAATATTATGTTGTATTAGGTTTTCACGCGCACTTGATGCGCATTTCATTTTGTAAAAAAAATAGTTAGCGTATATATATATATATATATATATATATATATATATATATATACACGAAACTATTTTTTAACAAAATGGAATACTCATCAACGGGCGTTTGTTCAGTTGGTAGAGTGCTTGCCTCACATGCAAGAGGCCCGTGTTTCGGATCCCGAGTTCTGATTTGTCTAACTGATGAGCTAAAATAAGGGCGAAACTCGAGTCTTGGACTTCCGATTCGTTGACTGCCATGGCTCTTGTGGGCTGCGACGTTGTTTGGCTGTGGAATTTATTATATATATATATATATATATATATATATATATATATATATATATATATATGTACTATATATATATTCATATATATATATATATATATATATATATATATAAATATATATATATATATATATATATATGTATATTGTATATCATAATCTATCATAATCTATAGATCCGAACTTCACTTCATGGTTATATATTTATGAACAAGCACGTTCAATATGTAATATGACTAGATACTTATTGACAACCTTACACGTTGGGAAGATCAGACATATAGTAAGACCATTATATATAACTAATCGCGTTTGCATGCATGCATATACGCATGTATATATATATATATATATATATATATATATATATATATATATATATACACCCACATTGACATCCGTAAAACGCGAATATTCATTAGCATTCATATGTATATGCACGTAGTAAACAGATACATATATATTTTAAATATCTTTTCCCTCTCATGACTTATTGAACATAAAATGTATCGGATCATATTCGTACCCTTCTTACACTCATCTACTTTTACATTTTAATCTATCTAACAATGCCCCTATTTGAAACACCCAATCTTGATATACATTAAAAATATTAATACGTCCATTAAAGAACTTAGTTCTGATTGTTCAAATTAAATAAGTTGATCGCATTTATTTAACTGTTCACATCATTTTCGCTTTTAATGATTGTTATTTTACCCGTATTTTTCGCGGTTTACGTTGGCTGAGCTATTTGTTTCTTAGCGATAGGAGTCAAATATGGCTTTATTTTTCTTTCTTGCTTGGTTCAATACGATCAGATAGATTCTACATTGAGGTACTTCTTTTTTAATCTATAACTGTGCTTACATCTGCGACTAACATTTCTCTTTATTAGATAACTGTGTATTTTCATGCATAAGTATTCTAGATTTTTCTTCTTTGCATATAGGTTTGAATATCTTTCTTGGTAATACAATTACAATGAGTTGGACAGTTTACACTTGATCTATCGGCTTGGGTGATGATAAACTGGATCAAATGCACTTGTTGTTATAGGCTGCATACTTTAGGTGAAATCGACTTGTTCATTTTTAATCAATTTATTTCTATTATCGATTTTTTCGTACTAATCGAAATCGATCTTATACGTAACATATTTAAAACGCTTCCCGGCACATAAAGTACATTTGTGTGACACTTATAAGATGCATTTACCTACACACGTTTAAAGACACACACACACACATACAACGTTGCTGTTAAATATAAGTAGACATTTGATGTAATTGTAAATAGCATATGTCAATTATCAGTGTAGGATATTAGAATTAACTCCCGAATCTATCAATACAATATTCTGGGACATTTTTATTGCTAACGTTGCTAAACTAAGAATATATCATATTTAAATTGGACAAAAATCCAAAAAATATTAAATTAGATGTAAATTATAAAGTACTTTTAAAAGAAATCTCTGTAAAAGAACGCCTATGGCGCGGCAGAAAATATAACCGACAGCGAAAAATTGCCAGCATATGAAGGGATTAGCAGCGGAAGTCGTCGAAAAACTATATATGCAAATAAAGAAGTGTGCGCGAGAAAAGGAAGGAAAAAGAGACAAAAATATAACACGTACTCGGGGAAAATATAGTCGGCGTTTAAGAGAATAGACTTCTAAAGACACAGGCGAGACACGCTGGATACGATGAAGCGTATATCAACAAATCTTGAACTATTTGATATTATATCACTTGAATAGTTATCTAAGTAATTTTCACTCGGTGCATTTATATGAGTTTTGCCTTTATATTTTTTATATATGTATCAATATGCATCAGAAATCTTCTATTCATACGTCTTGGCCAAGCATAATACTATATATCTGCAGTGATTTTTGGTCTGTTTTGCTATAATCTAGAATGTGTTACTTATATGAAAGTGATAATATATACTCCGATTATAAGTTGCAACAATTCTAGAAATTGAAAGAGTGTTTTATGCCTGATTAGATCGAAGCACAGATGAATGGTAATGACCCCGGATGTTTGTGTAAGTACGCAAGTCTGGACAGTAAATTAATCTAATTATTCACTCACTTTTGCAAATATTTATCATTGTCCCTCTTGCTCAACTGTCAACGTCCACTTCTCACCAACCTGTGATGATTTAAATTGATGGCAGGGTTTAATTGTGCATGATAACGTAGATAATAAGGTCGATAAATGATTTGATAGAGGTTTTATGGTGAGAACCTATCAGAAGATGATGGACAATGGTTTAATATCTCACTATTCTGTTTCCTTCTATATGTATACGTCTGAGTAGAAGTATAAATATCGTTATATCTAAAGGAATCGTTTTACGTATAGCCTAACAATTAACCCCTGAACTATAGAATACTTACCTGGGATAAATAGTAAGTATTAGTCATGATGGTACAATCTATTAAGAACTGAGTTTAATTTTCTCCGGGTGTGATTTTATTCATTAATTCACATACTTGGTTTCTCCTAAGATTAAATTCATATTTTTTTTATAAAACGTCTTTATTGGACTGTATATGCACGTATATACTCATATAAGTCAAATTTTATATAAGTAAGATGTACATAATATAACACATGATTACACCTAATAATAAAAAAATAAAGTATGTGATAATTTTTAATTCGCAATGAAATATCATGAAAATATAAACATGTAAAAACACGTACACATTTCTTGAGATATAAGTTACCACGCCGCATGACACCTCCACGCCGTATATATATATATATATATATATATATATATATATATATATATATATATATATATATATATATATATATATATACCTACATATATAAATGTACGTGGAGATATAGATCTTAAGTAAGAAGTAGATGTACATATACATATATACAATTCATGCATATTTACACACACATGAAACCCACAGACACGTATACACAATTACATAAATATACATGTGTGCGTATATATATATATATATATATATATATATATATATATATATATATATATATATACTTATGCATATATGTATATATATGTATATATGTGTATGTATATTTATATTTTTATAAATATGTATATTTATTTAATTGTGTATACACGTATATGTGTGTATATATGTATGTATATGTACATCTACTTCTTACTGGAGATCTATATCTCTACGTATATGTATATATGTAGGTGCGCGTGTTTATATATATATATGTATATATATATATATATATATATATATATATATATATATATATATATATATATATATGCATGCGTATATGTGTCTATGTGTATATGTGAGTATGTTTATGTGTATAGGACGTGTGTGTATGGGCGTGTATGTCTGCATATAAGTGCGGGTATGTCTGCATATACATTGTTTATATATATATATAGGCACCGCCAAAAATGGCCGCAAAATCAAGTTGTTGTTGTTTTTTAAAACTAAATTACATTTATTAAAATCCATTATTTCTGAGTAACTTTTTTTTTCCAGAAAGATAAAACGTTGAATTTTATCCTATAGATAACAGAATAATGTAAAACTTTTTCTACTATTTTTAATTCAATTGTAAATGTTAAATTTTCCTAAAAAGCTAACAATTGACATTTTTTGTCTTGCACAAAAAACGTATTTAAATATTTAAAAAAAGGGTGTTTGAAATAATTAATTTATTTATTTATTGTCTAACTAAGATTTAGGATGATTTTCTAAGAGAATATGCAAAAACATTATAATATAAGTACCTGCATTTCAAATAATTCCACTTATTCATATAGGTAACCAGATATTTCGCGTCGACGTAGAGTTAAGATCGACTCTGTTTACGTTTTCGTTTGATAATAAGAAAACTATGGAAGACCAAACAGGCCAAAAAAACTTATTTTTCAGTGACGAAAATTTCAATGTATTATTAAGCTGAGGCTGGCCAGTACCAGATGGGTGACCATTTGTATGAGTTTGGTTTTTAATGTGTATGTGTGTGGGGGCCAGGCTCCCCAAAATGGGGGGGCAATTTAAAGCAGAATAAAAAAAAATATTTCAGAGTGTTTGGTCCACCGTAGTCGAAAGGCGGCAAACATTTTCAAACGGGATCGAAAAAAATGATGCTATTTTTAACATAAAGGGCACAATATTTATCGAATTTTTTTTGTATCGATTATTCAAAGCATGCCCTGTTTAATAATGGTCACGCATTATTCGGCTCGCTAAAAAAAATTGTTAATTTATTTATCAAAAATTTTAAAATGGCTTTTTTCGTATAAATATTCTTTTTTTTTGTTTTGTTTTGCTTAACTTAAATTAATTATTTTACTTAACATATTCACCGAATTTCGCACTTCAAAACTCAAAAGCGGGATAATTAAACACAATTTAAGTTCTGATATTCAGACGTCAAAACAAGGTATGCAAACAATTTTTTTTTTAATCTATAATGCTGTCCCTTACAACAACACAATATGTTTTGTTCAGTTTCAGATGATTATTTTAAGCATATTTGTCCGCACTTCAAAACAAGGGGGGTTTGTAAGCAAAAAATATCTATATATAAATATCGTTTATGAAAAATAAGTACACTGTTATAAAGTTCATTCTTCTCCCAACAATCGCTGAAAATTTCGTATTGATCGGATAATTACCTGATATTTGGTAGATTTTTAAAAAGACGGTCCGTCAAAAAGTACTGACCTGCCCCCCCCCAGTTTTGGCGGTGCCTATATATATATATGTTTATGTGCGCCTGTCTCTGTATAGCGATGTGTAGAAATGTATATATGTATGCGTATGTATGTATGCGTATTTTAACTACCTAAAAACAACTCACTGTCAACTGAAATGAACAAGTCAACTTATAGCGACTACGAAAATTTTACATGGAACGTTGTACTTGTCAAACACATAACGCCTACAAAAAGTCATCCTCTCTCTCTCCCTCTGTTTCTCTCTCCCTCTCTCTCCTTCATCTACTTCATATACATTGCTGAACAAGCAAAAAGCCGACAAAATTAAAAATCTAAAATTGAACCACCTCCGCTACTTACTCCCTCTCCTTTTTCTTTACCATCCTCTCTCCACCTCCTCCTCCCTATATCCATATATTTCCACCCACGCCTACCTGAATCTGCTACCACCCGCACAATACAATCTAATGTATTTTAACCTTCAAAACTGAAATATTGTTGATACTTTTCTCCCGCCCCTTATTATCTCCTACCCCCTATCTTTTTTCTCGTATTTCTTCGAAAAAAAACTTCTTCCAAATACTAAAAAACATGTTTGCAAGGTCTGATGAGGCTGTTGGATCGTAAACATCCGAAACATATGTAAGCAAACAGATAAAACGGTAATAAAAAATATAACATATATATATATATATTTGGTAAAAATAGTAACTAGTAAAACCTGAAGATAGTGTTCAATACTATTGCAGAGTAAATATGCGTTTGTTTTTTTATTACCGATTAATCTGTTCATTTACATATGTTTGTGTTGCCGGACCATATTTACGATCTAGCAGCCTCGTCAGACCTTCTATGCATATGTGCACATACAGGTGTATGTGTACTTCTGGGTGTTGGTGTGTATATATATCTGTGTATGTATGTGTATACATGGGCCAACCTATATGCAGCTTTATCTATATCTGGATATGTATCCGTGTATGTGTTTGTATGTACATATATATCTATATTTGCAATACACGTGACACTGAAACGAAAGTTAGACATAACTATTGCCCAAAACACCAAATAAGGCGCCAACCTCCTATATATATATATATATATATATATATATATATATATATATATATATATATATATATATATATATATATATATGAATTAAATGAAGCAAAATAAACCCCAAACTGATTAAAACTTAACCACCGCATTCATAATCTTTAACGTCTAGGTTCTCTATATCGGTCAAAGCACATCTAATATCGGTCAAAGCACATTTAAACTCTTAGACATCCTACTAACCTTATAACTATAAATATAGCTCAACCTAACTCTGATACCTTAGTCTTTCTAATAAGTCTTACTACTTACATTTACATCCCCGATACATATAAATTTAACCAATATATACACAAAAACCATTTAAGGAAATAAAATTTGATCCCTCAACACATTCACACATTCACCGCATTTAATTTACAATCATTATTCTTCCAACCCTTTCTCATATTATCTCTATCTTCTTTATTGTTTAAATTATTTTATTCATATTTGTCATTATCTTTATTTTTATGTTTATGTTTATTTTTATTTTTTATTTTATTTTCTATTATTTTTATTTTTTATTTTTCATATTTTATAGTTTTTATTTTTATTGTTTATTTTAATTTTAATTTTATTTTAATTTGTATTTTTTTTTATTATTTTATATTATTTTTTTATTATTTTATTAATAGTTTTTAACATTTAATTTTTTTATTTCTATTTCTATTTTTATTTTTACCTTTATTCTTATTCTCTATTTAGAAATCTAAAATTTTATTTTATTTTATTTTACTTTATCATATTTTATATTATAATTTTTTTACAAGCCAATACATCTTAACCCCTCTCCGATAATCAGCAAACCAAACCCATACAGACCCCTAAATATTAAACCAGTAATATATATTGGAACATATTTTATCATGCGTCTACCTAAACTATCATTATTAACTGCACCCTTTTATTATTTATTTTTATCCTAATGTTTCTTTATTTACTTAGTATAAACAGACACATATCTGTGTATATGTGTATGTCTGTATATGTATGTACATATTTATGGGTATGTAGGTTATTATATAAGTGTATGAATGTATGTGTACATGGGTGTGCATGTATGTATATATGCATCGATATCCTACTCGAGATATATGTCTATGCATATGTGTATGTATGTGCATATATATATATATATATATATATATATATATATATATGGGTGTGTGTGTCTGTATGTGTAAATATGTGTATATATGCATATATATATGTATACGCGTGTCTGTGTGTATACGTATATATGGATGTGTGCATGTGTGTGCATTTATTGGCATGTATGTTTCCACGTACTTTCTGTATATATTTGCATGTACGTATGTGACTATGTGTATATATGTTGATATAGTTTTATGTATACGTGTGTATTTGTGTATATATATATACATATATATATACATATATATATGTATATGTATGTATATATATACATATATATATATATATATATATATATATATATATATATATATATGCATGTACCTGTTTGTGGGCGTATGTGCGCGTGTATTGGCATCTGTAGTTACTCTTAACTGCCTAAAACAATTCATTGTCGGATGTACCTCTGCACATTCCCTGGCCACTACGAGCGTTCTAAAATGAAACCCTTGCAAAACGCATATGACACGTGCACTAAACCTTTATCCGTCCCTCTCCTTCCCTGCCTCCTTCCTATCAATTCATATACTCCGATGTATTGCTAAACAATTTTACTAAATACAGCTAAATCTTAAAACACAAAATTTAAATTCCTCCCACTCCTCCCCTTACCCCTCCCTTTATCTTCACCTCTCCTCCTCCCTATATCAGTACACTTTCACCCACGCGTGGCTGAATTTACTAACCCCCACACACAATCTAATGTATTTTAAACTTCAAAACTTAATTATTGTCGATCTCGCCCCCCTTTTTTCTCCTACTATCTGTCTTCTTTCCACTTATTTTCTCTCTTATTTCTTTTAAAATTGTTCTTCTAAAGAATAATAGCAATTTCTGTAAGGTCTGACGAGGCTGCTGGATTGTAAATGTGGCCTGGCAACCAAAACATATGTAACTGAACAGATAAAAAGTTAATAAAAAATAAAACGTATATATATATATATATATATATATATATGCACGTTTTATTTATATATACGTATATATATATATATATATATATATATATATATATATATATATATGATAATGTTGAATGCTAAATATATCTAGAAGCTTATATAAAACAAATAAATAAAGTGCATATATATATATATATATATATATATATATATATATATATATATATATATACCCACACATACAAAGAGAACCAGACAGAGCAAGAGAGAATAGGACAGATGTGTCGACAGCGTGATTAAAATCTGCTCTATGCGTTTAATTGAGAGTCCCGTTCATAAAGATTGGCTTAAATTCACATTAAATGTGTAAGCGATTATTTCCAATTAACGGAGATAGTTCTATCTGTTTGTTCAAATAATTTTGCATTTTATCATACTTGCTTCCAGGTTCTGTTCCATTATATCAATAATTAGGTACGCATTTTTATGGGATTGAAGTATGCTTAAAATTTTAAGACGGTATAAGTGTTGATTCATCTAGCCCATTTATACTACGTCTTCTACTAATACTGACTCTTTTGATTATAACATTATTATAATTATAATAATAATAACATAGAATAGGTGTTATCTATTATAATCCGATTCCCATTCAAATATCAGTTTTGTTTCATTTTCAAGCCACTACACTCTAATGTATTGATGACATTGCATAGGCATATGCACATAAACCTAAATTCCACCATTTACAGATTAAATTTAAAAAAAATTGGACGTAATTTATTAGTCAAGTTGTTGTTCAACATACTGGAAACATATGTTAAAATACTGCTAAACTAAAGGCAAACTATTATTTATATCCTCAACTTTTATACGAATTTACTTTATATTGCAAGTTTGAATTGTAAACAGATGTTTTCTAGCTGAATGAATGAGACAATATATATCCATTTTTTTTGCTGTCGAAGCGTCTATCACATAAAACCACTTTATACGCATAAGAGTCCATGCATTATCTTTCACTATTTGACTTCATACTACACCCCTTTCAATCGTTAATCATCTAGTGTATTAAATCTCACTGCTATGCTGGCAATGTGAGAGACTAATGGCGCCAACCGTCGATGCAACTTCCCATGTTCAGCCGGCCAAGAATCTCATCATCTCCCCTACCACGTTAGAATGTACTATAATGAAACAACACGCCTAGCGATACCCGTAGCCCTTATATGACTTTTTCCAATCTTGTGATAGATCGGATAAACGAACTCTAACTCACTTTGGGAATATCGAGCTACAATTGATCTTTCCCATGCAGGGTAGAAAAGGGCGCAACTGATTATGCAATTGTTGCAAGGCAACGTAATAGTCACCCAAAGATAAACGGATCTGTGCGTGCACTAGCGTTGCTATTCGAAATAGAAAACATCCGACAGCGACCCGGCTATGTATATTGACCTACATCCAGCTAATCAATAAGACATGCATACTAAAGTATTAATAAAAGCTAATGTGATTAAATAGGGTTTGTATAAATCAGCAGTAAATTTAATTGGGTATACTTGGATTAATGCTAAATAATAGGTTATTCATGTTCCATGTAAGTATTTATTTTTGAATATACGATACATGTATACAACTAACTCTCTCTTTTCAACCACTCTCTCTCTCTCTCTCTCTCTTATCCACTTTCATATATATTCTACTTATTTACATGATCGTTACTTATCGGCATTGATATCGGGTGTCTATATATAGAGAGTAAAAGTAAGAGACATAGGTAGATATATGGATACACGGTGCTTTCAATAAGTTTTAAATATTTTTCATATGTTATATCTTCCCTTTGTTTAAAAAAAGATTTCGATTATGTATCTCTCCAGTATCAACTTGTGATATTTAATTTATTTATAGCGTGCAGCAAAAATATCGCCACATTTTTTACTGTCCACTATATCTATCTTACGAAATTATTGCAAGTGACTATGATGTTTCTACATAGCAAATAGTAAGCAATTTTACATGTTCCCCAACGATATGGATTGGGCTGGTGCACATAATGTTTTACCGTAGAAATATTTTAGCAGAATGATGAATCTGTAACTACAACACAAAGAGTTTCTGAGTTCATTACAAGATAGGACGGCAAGAAGATGTTTAAGATCCATACCGATATGGGTTGCAATTTCAGAGCTTCAGGTTAAGCAATTAATACAACTCCACCTGGAAGCCCTCGAAGCGTACGAACACCAAACAGTGTTATAGCTGTAAGACTTTCTGTTATCCAGTCCTCTACATGCTTAGCTGCCATGCATTGAGATTGTCTCATTGAACAGTAAAAAGAATTCTAAGTACTGATTCATTTCCATCCATAAAAAAAATGATTTATCAGAAACTGCACAAGACCAAAAGATTGAATGTCATTATGTGGGAAATATTTCTGCCTAACTCTGAATAAAAGCAAACACAGGATACATTTTATCTATATATCTATAAAAGTGAAATTGTCTGTGTGTGTCTCTGTGTGTAAATTTATCTTCCTAACTACACTGTCAATTTCCAGTCTACGGATTCGAGATTTAGCATAATGGGTACTGAGAATTGGAAACATCTTTTTAATCGGTTTTCGGCCAGACACTTGGCTCTCAATGGGTCAAAGTCTAACGATTTGACCCTTAAAAGCTCTACCAAACTTCTCTGCAAATTTATGGTCTAAACACTTTAAATGTTGATTGTCTGTTATTTAGACATATGCCTAACTGTATAATTTGATTTGAACCCAAGATAATAAATATTAAGTGGTCAACATTGGGATCAAAGTTTTAAAAAAATGACCTCTGTCGTCTCTTATAAATTTCTCAGCCAATATCCTGTTTATTTTTTTTTTATTTTACATAAAGGCTATTCAAAGAAAATGCAAGTTTTTTAATGGGTTTGGGTCGAAAATTTGTCTCCCAAGAGGTCAAAGTTCCAGAGATTTTATCTTTGCAGTTTTCACCAAACGACTAAGACAATCTTTGGTCCAAACCATTGAAATTTCACAAAACGTGTATTCAGACATGTGGTTAGCATTTTAATCAGTTTGGGGGCGAAAATTTCTCTGCCAAAATGTCACAGTTGAAAGCGTTTACCTTTGCAGATTTTACCAAACTCCTCTGCCAATTTCGGGTCTAACCAATTTAATACTTCGATGTTGGTAACTTTATTTTGATTTGAGACAAGAACAAAAAATGTAATGGTGTCAAAATGGGGGCCAAAGTTTAAAAAAAGTTATTTCTGCGATCTCTACGAAAAGTTACAAAAACACGTCGTCTCTTCTTTTAAGTGAGTAAATATGAGATAGGATAACCGAGGATTCGAATCAGCGAAGCTAGGATTGGAATCGAGAATTCTGATCACAAGTTAAAATAAATATGCACGTGTTTGGTCATGCGATGAAATCTTGAGTTCTCAATATAGAGAGCTTTAGGTCAGTAAGACAGTAAGTCGGTAAGTCAGTGAGTCAGAGAGAAGTCAGACCGGGACAGGGTTGGAGAGACAGAGCTGACATCGAACCTTGGAAGCGAAGGGGAGAATAAATAAATCATGTAAAAACTTTTAATTCCTTGATGCAAAGCCATTGACCGGTCGAATGGAATACACGAAAACTTCATAATTTTGTATCTGCGTCTTCGCGTTATGTTATTCCACAGAAAGGTATTGAGAATTTGTATTATAGACTTGTGTTTTACTCGTTTGTATTTATAAGACTGTGTTTAAACACATCTAAGAATGTGTCACTATCATCTTGAGAATGTGTCTCCCCTTAGCTATTATAAATACTGAATGCTCCTCCATTATGATAAAAGACTGAAATCCTCATCTCAAAAATAGGTAAAGAAATATATGTGTCAATGGTATAGAAACACTCCCATTCACAGAACTGGCAAACAGTATATATGTCAATATCTCTATCAATGTATCTCTCTCTATATATCAGAACTCCCTTCTCATTGTATATTACATGTCACCGTACACTGTCCTCCTTTAAAATGCAACCTAGTTTCTGTGTTAAATATATCTCCCCTCATCCAAAGTGTAATACATGTATCTATTAAAATGCCCCTGTCTCTCTTTATACATAAGACCTGTCTCCATTTCACAATATACACCCTCGAATATGAACACTTAAAAACACATATCACATTCCAGAAATTATTGACACAATTCTTGGTCTAAACATTTGAAATTTAACATAAAAGGTATTCACACACCCGGCGAGCTTTTTAATCGGGTTTTGGTCGACAATTTATCTGGCAAGGATCAAAGTTAAAAAGATGTTACCTTTTCTCTAGAAAACTATTCAGCTAATTTAGAGTCTAAAGATTTAAAATATTACATAACAACATGCATTTAAAAACATTTGAAATTTCACATAAAGACATGGGCAAAGCTTTTTAATCAGTTTCAGGTCAAAATCTGTTAGCCAAGAGGTCAAAGTTGAAAGAGTAAACTTTTGCAAACTCTACCAAATTCTTTGCTAATTTTTGGTCTAAACATTGAAGTTTTAGATGTAGGTTACCTCTTTATGCGACAAATTTTATGTATATATATATATATGTATATATATATATATATATATATATATATATATATATATATATGCACAGAAAGTTATGAACAGTTCATAGGGCCCAAACAAACGTGGGATTAACTGCTAGTATGAGTAATATGTGGAGCCTGGTCTTCCCTTGCTGTTATTCCAGCTGATTTTTAACCTAAGCATCCCGATTTAGTTCCCCCTCTATCAAGGCAAAAGGTTCCGGGGAGATAGAAAATAATTTGTCATCCATATGCACAATTAAAAACACAAATCACTATTATCGAAACATGGGTACAAGTGCAGTATCTTTCCACCTTCAAAATGTTTTTAAAATTTTCACTAATAATGGATTTCTAGCGTGCAGAAAACGACAATAAAGTTAAAAATTCCAGAAAACAATTAGTTTCCAAGATATGAAACAATAATAGTTTTGATGTTAAATATAGCTAACGACTAGTCATTTTTACAGGAACCCAAACAATATGGTTTGGACTGGTGCACATAATGTTTTACCGTAGAAATTTAAAGTGCGGATCACTTTTGTATTTAATGTAACGGATAATATGAAGTCTATATATATATATATATATATATATATATATATATATATATAAATATATATATATATATATATACATGGTAATTAGTTAACTGTTTTCATCTGAGCATAGGATCATATTATTAACTCTATGAGTTTAACAATAAACATTTCAACTAGAATAGTTTCTACCGATAATACATTTGTAAATTTTAAGTTTAAAATTAAAAATTCCCAATCATAGCGATGCTTTATTTCACATATTCAACATTCGGTGTTTTCGTTCTTGTTTTGCACTTTGGTGATTAAATGTGTATATGAAGAAACTTCATAGAAATAGAGATGAAATTTACCTTTCAAAGGATCGTACACCAAAGTCATTGCTGTTTTTCCTTGGACGGATGTCAATGGATATGTCATGAATATATTTACTATTAAAAGATAATATATATATATATATATATATATATATATATATATATATATATATATATATATATATATATATATATATATATATAGGCTTACATACGATAAACCACGCAGGCAGACAGAGAGACTACACACACTTCTTATATTTATGCATGTATACATATGTATGCTTTGTCCATGATTATCCTCTTTTGGCGACAGAAGTGAAATGACAGGGTTATATATTACGACGAACATGTAAATTGTTTAGCATGTAAGCCTGTATGTATTTTACTATGCTCCTCATAATAAATTCTTGGTGTACTTATCACAAAACGTGCACACAAGAACAAAATGCATGAACTCTAAGACAATTTAGCTAGCATTTATTTAGTGATCACGAACAGTAATTCAAACTATTTATGTTCGGCCTCTGCGAATGCGCAGTAAACGTTGCATTGATTTATATAGAATCTAAGGCAACGGAATCCTTGTACAGTTTAGTTTAGCTATTAGATTTCACGATATTATATAATAAAAATAGGATATACATACACATACGCACACACATATATTTATATATATATATAATATATATATATAAACTATATACATATATTTATATATATATATATATATATATATATATATATATATATATATTGGAAAATTACAATGTACATAAAAATCAAATCTTATACAATTAAATATACATATTTGTGAGTTTTTATTCATAGTTTTCTTACACAAATACACATATATTTTATTAAACACAAGTATGTATCTATCAATCGAACTCATTTCCGCTACGTGTTTCTGTCAGCCAGCCGATCTCGCTACTTCTTTCTCTATCTCTTCCTCTCTCTTCCACACACTGTACCTGAAGCACTTAATAATAAGAATTTATTTTTTACAGTGCAAAAGAGCAATAAAGGTATTTATAGAATTACAATTTACTGAAGAACAAAATATTAATATTCGAAAATGTGAAATTATTTAGAATAAATAGATAAGTTTATTAAAACTATATAGCACTTGTTTAATCGAAAAATTGTGATTTTATATATATATATATATATATATATATATATATATATATATATACATATGTGGGTGGGTGTGTTGATGTGTGTGGATGTGTGTACGTGTGTATAAAATACACAAATTCATAAAAAATACACTACTGAACTAACACAGATTATTTAAAAGTACTTCAGCTTATTAACTATACATACATACATACAATTATCTTTGTGTATTACTAATATTTTCGTAATATTAAATAGTTAACTAGATATTTGTTTTATTATAAATATTATTAAACAGAAGTAGTTGATTACACCACAAAATAACAAAGGTCGCATAGGTATATATATGTATATATATATATTTATATTTATATATATATATATATATATTTATATATATATACTTTTTATATATAGTTAAATCCCAGATTAAAGGCCGAACACAGATTGCTCAATGACAGTGTCATCGCGCAAAAATTAAAACGCATTACAGTAAACGTAGACATTAACACACTTTACCACTAATTAGATGAGTTAAACACACTTTGTATACTTTAAAATTCATAGCCGAAAACGATTAACTA
Organism: Euprymna scolopes; assembly: GCF_053919585.1. Classification (NCBI taxonomy): domain Eukaryota; kingdom Metazoa; phylum Mollusca; class Cephalopoda; order Sepiida; family Sepiolidae; genus Euprymna; species Euprymna scolopes. The sequence goes on along the minus strand of NC_136489.1, from coordinate 75,213,127 downwards.
ATATAATTCATGAGTCTATCACGCTTTTAATTGGAATATTAATATATCTTCACAAGAAGCACAATGGGCAAATAACCAAAAATTTATCCAAAAATTGTTAAATATTTTAACTAGAGATATAGAGGAACGGTATACATCCCAAATATAGAAAATATATGTTATTTTGCACATGTACGCAGGCGTATGGTCTGAAGAACATACCCCTAAAACGAAGCTTAAAACCTATAAAACACATGCATATCCGAGAATTGATACATAATATTCAACCCAAATGAAAGAATGATAATCATCGGGAAAATTTATATATATATATATATATATATATATATATATATATATATATATATATATATATATATATATATATATATATATATATATATATATATATATATATAATCAGTTCGGCGCGGCGTTGACCGGGTGTTTGGATGTGTCTGTTGAACAAAAAAAAAATGTGGAAGTAGGAAGGCAGGCTCCCACCAGTACCGGGAAGGAGGAAAAGAACGGGGTAAATGCCTTACGATTCTGCTGTTACGAACACCGCTAACCCGGAAGCGACATTTTTTAAAAGTAAGGCTAGACAATCTAAAGGAGAGGATAACTTTTTAAAATATCGGTGAAAAAGTGCCCCCCCCCCTATAAAAAGTGCGTAGTTGATATTTGTCGTATAAAAGGTAGAATTTGAAACCGATACTGATCTTGGTGAAATCCGTCGCCTCTACTGGAAGTTTAAGGCAGACATGCAAACAGACTACATATATACATTTATATATTGGTAACTAAAAGTTTTCGATCGAAACTAATGAAAAAACTTGCCCTATCTCTTAATACCTTTTATGTAAAATTTCAAATATTTAGACCAGAAATTGTATGAGTAATTTGGAAGAGACTGCAGAGATCAATTTTTTAAAAACTTTGACCCCTCTTATGGGCACTTAAAATTTATTGTTTTGGGCTCACATTATTAAGTTAGATCCATGTCCAAGGAACCTATATCTAAAATTTCAAGTGCGTAGAACAAAACGTGTCTGTGTATATGTGTGTCTGTGTATCTGTGTGTCTGTGTATCTGTGTGCATGTGTACATTTCCCTACGCAATAACTCTTTTAGATTTTAGTCTACAGACTCGAAATTTGATATACAGAATATATATATATATATATATATATATATACATATATATATATATATTATAAAAATACAAACAAATAACAAATAAATAAAGTGAAACCTGGAAACTAATAAACGGATAAAGAATCGATGAATAGCATACAAATTAATAAATAAATACAATAACAATAATGAAAGAAAAAGATATAAATAAATCAACAAATCTTTTTTAATAGGAAAACGAATGCACCATCATAAAAAAATAACAAAGATAATTACTAGCATAGACAGGTAGCAACTATAAGTTTTTAATATAACTTAGAATCAATGCGAAAACTAAGACCAGTAAACAATCACCAAGTTAAAAGAATGCAAACACCCCGCCATATTGACAGCTTCGCCAAGCTAAATCGTGTTCTCCACCTCTTATCTTAGTACTACACTCTTCAACCCCTGAAGGACCTTACAAATCCCACACTGCACACATTCATAAAGGATACACTCCACTTTCTTTCATAACGTAAACTACACACGTATATCTATTAAAAACTTATGTAATTTTTACTCACGTATTAATATTGATTGTTCTTTTGGTCTGATGAATTTTTATCATGGAATTAGGATTCTACATAAACATACACGCATATGTGTAACCAATAATGTTAGTTTCTTAAACAAACTATTTATATATATATATATATATATATATATATATATATATATATATATATATATATATATATATGGGGGGTGTATGCATTTATATAGTTATATATGTGGGTGTGTTTTCCTTGACTGCATACAATAATTATGTATTTTTATATCTATCTATCTTCATTATAAACACACCCATACACACACACTCACACACAATCACACACACACACACACACACACACACACACACACAGAAAAGGCAAATTCATGTTTCTTTTTTTATTTTCTCAAATGCTGCGTATATTGCTTTCAAATATAATTTACTTATTTGCTTTGAAATGTACTATAAGAAATACTATTGTTCAAGTGAAACCAGTGGTATTTAATGAATTGCCATGTCGCAGTAATAAAAATTTCCACAATACACGCAAAACGATCAGCCATAAATAGATAATTAAAAATGAAAAGGACATTTTTTTTTTAGAATTTTAATGTATGTCCTATATCTTTACGACAAATGTCGTGAAAGGCTTTGCTAATTGTAACGTGGCAATTAGGTAGATCCGTCGATCCAGAGCGATCGTAGACAAGATTGAACTCACTACACGAGTTTGTAGTGTAATTCAAATCTTGTTTGTTGCTCAATAATGATGGTCCGTCCGGACTATTAAGATTATCTTTTTCGTGACGGCATCACAAAATGGGGTGCCTAGTAGGACTTAAAAGAGTGTCATTTACGTTGTAAAGAAGGATAGAATGCGCCAGTTTCTCATGTTGGTAATTTACCTCACGGTAAACTAGAAAACATTGGTTATTGTTGAAATTGACAATAATGTAAGCAGCTATAATTGTGTTTTTAAATAAGCATTAAGATTTCGGCTGTCTAATTTCGCTAGAATAACGTAGAAGTCCCCTTTTTATTGACTGATCCGACCAATGAATGATTTGACCCGGAACTATCGGGAAAATAGAAACACAATAAATGAAAAGAAAAAATGTACATTTTCTGATTATATGTAAATTTAGTATTCTGAAGTGAATTTGCAGTTCATATTTTTTTACTATATTATGTGCAAATATTTAAAAATGAAATTGTGTTTTTGTTAACAAACGCATGCTGAACCGAATACACGCACATTAAGACAGACATGCAAGAATATGACACCGAATATATAAAGAAACCACGGATCAAAAATAGAAATACAATTAATGTAATATGCAGTAAATATAGTGAATATATACATACTCTTAAATTTCTCAAGAAAATTTGCATGTTGTATTGTGTATGTACATTTATCTTTTTTTCAAAGTATTTAGGAGCAAATGTTGTTTTCTAACGCACGCTGACCAAACACAAGCAAACAAACACATGCATGAAAGGCTGAGTTTAATAAACTTCTCTATGTTTTTCCAAAGAAGCTGCATTTTGTATTGTTTCTTTACAATTATTTGTATTTTTTTACAACAGAAGTTGGGTTTTTTGTATCAGCTGCATCGCCAAAAAAACATATCCTTTAGTCACGCCATAATTTTAATTTTATAAACCGTTCGTTTAAAATGAAAACACTAAGAATTCCAGAATATGAAAAGTTTCAGGGTCTAACCGATCAGAATATAAGTAATATGGCTAGGAAGCCGTTAATATTTCTGAATCGAAAATCGGAAACATTATGTTATGTGCATGCATCTATGCGCCACTTCTGATTGGGTTAGTTACACTATTTGTGGAAAATGTAACATTGGGCTCCTTGACAATTGTTTACTAGGACTAAATATTTAGATAAAACATAACTCCTTCTCTAAAGATGTTTCAATTGTGATGCCCAATTATTTTTCATTGGATGCAATGCAGCATTATATTATCAAGACTGAATGCGTCTATAATTGTGTTCTAAATCTACATAACATAGGGGCTATTAAACAAGGTGCATTGGATTTGTATGTGGCATTTGTTTTGCTAACCTAAGATACGTAGGTCCAAATAGGAATTTCTAAAGATTTTACATGTGTATATATACACATATATATATATATATATATATATATATATATATATATATATATATATATATATATATATATATATATATCTACATACATATATATATATACACACGCATATATATATATATATATATATATATATATATATATATATATATATATATATTACATGATAGTGGTGATGAGTAGGCTCGCTGTTCGTTTGTAAATCAAAAAAGCACCTCAAGCACAATAAAACAATGGATGGGTGTTTATTTAAATAGAATTTGCGACTACTGATCCGATGGGCCGATGTGTGAAAATGCCGAATCTCAAAGCAGTAGTTGTAGGGTCAACCCACGACTAGGGAAATTGGCATGGTTAGCTGCACCGATGAGTTAACAATAAAAACTACTGTATATATATATATATATATATATATATATATATATATATATATACATATATATATATATATTTATATGTATGTATATATATGTGTATATGCATACATATATATATAAATATATATATGCCTATATAAAATAAAAATAAAATATATATATACATATATACACATATATAAATACACACACATTCATGTGTGTGTGTGTCTGTGTGTGTATGTGGGTGTGTGTGTGTGTGTGTGTGTGTGTGTGTATATATAATACTGACGGAGATTATTAGAAGAATATATTTTCACATAGTGCATTCTTAAATGCCTCGCTCACGGCCTCATGGACAATTTGTTAATTCACAGGAAGTTATATTAATGGATATTGACGTTTACAGAAGCGAGGTCTAAACATTGAGGGCGTTGAATATTTATATCTGTTGAGCTGGTCGTTGTGACATCAGCAGTATTTTGCCAAAAGTGTTGGCATCTCATCACGTCCCGGGTCAGAAATAGTCGATAAAAATAAGGAAATAAGAAGAAAATAAAGATCAGCGAGGAACAAGTGATAAAATGGAGGAAACGAACACGCCAAGTATAATTGTGTTATTAATATATATATATATATATATATATAAATATATATATATATATTTATAT
>NC_136489.1:75095820-75203320 GCF_053919585.1 Euprymna scolopes | reverse complement strand
AGGAGTTTTCCGGGTAGAGGTATTTAGGGTACAGGTTTTCCAGGCACCATATATATATATATATATATATATATATATATATATATAAATATATATATATATATATATATATATATATATATGTATATATATATATATATATATATATATATATATATATATATAATCGCTAGAGAGTGATTGAAGAAATGAATGTGTGTCAAGTCTCGGTCGAGAAAAGTTTATTAGATGAGTGTCGGCGTTCACATGCCATTTGTAATTTACCTGAAATCTATTATTGAACACAGCACAATACATAATAAATTGGTTTTGGCGTTTTAACTACAGAAAACAATACAGGAATATATATATATATATATATATATATATATATATATATACAGAAATATATAAAATATATACAGAAATATATAAAATATATACAGAAAAAAATACATATACATACAGAAAAATATATATATATATACAGAAAAATAGAAAATTATAATACGTTCAGTATACAACTAATAATGTAATAATGCACACACAGAGACACACATACACACACAATGATGTTCTTTAAACCATGGATTTTCAATTAATGGATCACCCCACCAGAGAATGGTATTTATCAAATATAAATGGGGTTTTGCTTATTAGAACGTAAGTATAAAAATAAATCTTGAATGGTTGTGTAAAAATGATTGTAAAATTATGTAATTAATTTAATTCAGATTCTGCATTTATATTATACCTCTACCTTGCATATTGAACATTCTCTATCTGCATTGTATTGTCTTATAAATATCGACAGTAATATACATTTAATCTTTATGTTTGAAGTTTCATACCGTGTGTAATACCACCGACTTTCATTATTTATTATATATATATATATATATATATATATATATATATATATATATATATATATATATATATATATATACATCTATGCATGTGTGTGTATTTGTGTCGGTGGGTGTGTATACACACACACGCGCATATATATATATATATATATATATATATATATGTATATATGCATGTACATACTTAATTTTACATGGAATGTATAGAAATTTGCAGCATTGCTTGATCATCATTTAATGCTGATCATCGAAAAATCACCTAGCAAGTATATATATATATATATATATATATATATATATATATATAGAGAGAGAGAGAGAGAGAGAGATGGATAGATATGTATGTATATATATATATATATGCATGTATATATGTATATATTCATATATATATATATATATATGTATATATATATATATATATATATATATATATATATATATATATATATATATATATATATATATATAAGCGAGATAAGACACAGATTAAAAATTATTGTCATTCACCAACCAAAGAACTTTTTTTCAATATTTGTGCTGAAAAGCAAAATACGTGGCTATTCGCAACTGAACATTTTGCTAACCGCATTTCATTTCCTCTGATGATATACGCCATTATTGAAAATCCATGGATTAAGGAAATTAACATAAGGGGGTTATGGTAATTTCCTATATATTCCGTTGTTAAAACAATAAATTCTTAACTCGAAAATGTTAGTCTATGTTTTCATTTTTAGAATTTTACTTTAACCACTAAACTTATATATATATATATATATATATATATATATATATATATATATATATATATATATATATATATATATATATATGTTGGGGGGAGGGCGTGTGCGTGTGCGTATTTTTGTGTGGGTGATACAAATTTAAGTATTTACCTAACAGTAAAACAATAAAATATATTAGTGTTATATAATTAGGTCCTTTGGCTTAAAAATGATATCTATCTATATGTATATCCATCTGTCTATCTATCCGTCTTTCTTATTGCCTGCATATATATATATATATATATATATATATATATATATATATATATATATATATATATATATATATATATATATATATATATATATATATATATATGGTCCGGTATATTCCTCTGTGTACGTGTGTTAGCATTTTGACAACGTATTTCTAGCCCGGGTAGATGCGTGTGTGTTTTTTTTTTCAGCTGAACTACTGCATTTCTGAATCTCGTTTTTCAACTGACGATAAAAACACCCAAAATCTTTTTTAGCATATTGATTTAATACTTATTTTCCCTCCATTTATATTTAATTGTATTAGATTTTCTTGATCCGACTTGTAGTAAATAAGAGAACATAGTTTCAAACCTTAAAAATCAAAGGATACATTAATTGTGGTGTCACACGTAATTCTGCCGCAAGGGTTGCACAATTTCAACCACTACTCTTCTGAATAGGATGAAAGTTGTAAACAATGAGGGATAAGCAGAAAGCACTTACAACACCATCTCAAACGATTTCTTTTTCAAGTATTTACAATTGTTCTTAATTTCCGTTAATCGGTGTTTCAAATTTATTATGTCGTATACGAAATAATAATTATAATAACAATAACAATAATAATAATAATAATAATAATAATAATAATAATAATAATAATAACAATAATAATAATATAACAATAACAATAACAATTATAATATTAATAATAATAAACATTTTATTTTATTATATTATTTTCATTCTTCTTCTTCTTCTTCTTCTTCTTCTTATTATTATTATTATTATTATTATTATTATTATTATTATTATTATTATTATTATTTGTTATCCACTGTGATTTTCACATACCCTATATTCAGAAGTGCCCAGTGAAAATAATCAATAATGTGATGCATTTTTTCGATTTTTTAAAAATTTTCCATCAAAAATGTATACACATTTTATCGTTTTCTTTTGTGTAATTTATAGACTTTTACGAAAAATATGCGTCTAAAATTATGCCCGATTAATGTACGACTAACTGCTCCTGGTGTTTTTCTTTTACAAATAACATGTCAATTTGCTTATATCAGCAAGAGGCGATTCGGATAGTGTAGCCGTGCCGCAATATAGTTTAACATGCAAAGATCCACTAAAAATGTACAACTAAATAATGTTCGATTTTTATTTAATGATTTGGTAGTAAAGCAACTTCGACACGAACAAACTACGGAATTGCTATTCGCAAAATATTGTAAACCTCGGTTATGTTATTATTGAAATAAATATTAAAATGAATTTAGTCAAAAGTCTATATCGAGAGGTTATTCTTTTGTAAACATATTTTTAAATACATATAAAATATTTACAGAATAAATTATTTTGAAAACATTTTCTATTAAGCTTTTTTAGGCTGAAAGTTTTTATTTTATTCCCGTGTGCCAATTTCTTCGTTTTTCTTTCATTAAAAATATTTTTTTAAAATAAACTATTATCATTATAATAATAATAATAATAAAAATAATAATAATAATAATAATTATTATTATTATTATTATTATTATTATTATTATTATTATTTTATTAGACGTCCATTGATATTACTACTTATGCACAATAAAAAAAATAAACGCGATTTAATGCACGTCTAATTAAATCTTAAAAGACTGATACAAGTATTTGGCGCACTGGATTGGAAAAATATTTGTCTCAGTCGTAAATAGTCAATACAACTTCTAAAGTTTCTAGTTAAATTTAAAATATATATTTCGAGTTTAATTAAAGAGAACAAGCTCAGAAACAAAACAAGCAATAGTGGATATTTTTTTTACATGAAGGTCACAACTTAGCAAGGTCAAGAAGCTACTCGTGTATAAGGGTTATTGCGTGTACATTAATCAATGGGATAGTATTGTAGTAATAGTTAGTATTGGAGTTTTGATAAAGTGTCTTAATTAAGGGGGTGTATCATCAGGAATTGTTTGACTTGAAGACATACAAGTTGTAGTAAGTTGGAAAACGGACAAATGGAAGAGAGTTCCACAAGCGTGCACTTCTAACAAAGAAGTTTTGTTCATGGATTCTACGTTTTGATTTAGGCGAAACGTTGTGAATAAACAAACCAATAAAAGATGAAAAACAACAAATAATAAAAGACGAGACTAATAGTCCGAAATAAAAATAAAATAATATATACATAATGCTCATATCAAAAACGAATTCCAATTAAGGAATAATATATATACGGATCGGTACGGACCCGACTATGGAAGATCAGATAATAAATAAACGTGGATTTATAAGATCAAAGAATCCAACTTTGATCGCTCTTCGGGGCCCGTGACGCAGTTGATAGAGACGTTGAATCTCTACAGTTCCAGATGAACATTGTCTGAAGATAGCGGTTTCAATCCCACCCAAAGCGTGCCAGAGGTTTACTTGGCCAAAATGTGGTGAGACGACAACTACGGATGACAGTGATGGCTGAGAATGCAGTTAGGAGATTCGAAGCTCCTATCCGTCGTGGTTACCACCTGACGAAGGGCAGAGGAATAGTTGGCCGAAACGTTGTGAATAAACAAACCAATAAAAGATGAAAAACAACAACTAATAAAAGATGAGACTAATAGTCCGAAATAAAAATAAATTAATATAAATATATTTTCTGTTGAATAACATGATACGAAGACGGAGATACAAAAATATGAAGTTGTTCGTTTATTCCATTCCGACCCGTTAATGCCTTTACATCAAGGAATTCATGTATCTACACGATTCTTTATTCTCCCCTCCGCTTCCAAGGTTCCATGTCAGTCTGTCTCTGACTTCTATCTTCTCCCCTGACTAAGTGACTTACTGATTTATCTAACTAAAGCTCTATTGGGAACTCATGACGCCATTGCATGCCCATCACGAGCATATCATACTCGTGGCCTGACATACTTCCTCTAACCTAATTTTCCTTACCCACTTTACAAATATGTTTAATATTTTCCATTGCCCGTTTTTAAATTCCTTATTTTAATTTCATTTCTTTAACAGAAACAAAATTACATAATTACATGCCCTTTTCAATAAACAGATATCTAACTATTTATGTGAACTAAACAATGGTAAGTCTACATTCTATTTTCAATAACATTCTGTGTTTATTTTAATTTATGATTGGAATTCTCAATTAAAAATCTAGCTTCGCACGTTCGAATCCTCGGCTATCCCATCTCATATTTACTCACTTACAAGAACAGACGGCTGTTCTTTAACATCCCCAAGACGAGAGCAATCCATTTTAATTGATGCCAGATGAGGATCAGAGTATTGATGATGTAAAGATAGGAGCGTGGTTTTAAATGCAGTAAAAGTAACCAGCCACCTCTTCCACACTGTACCACACGCTCGAGATCAGAGGAGAGAAAACTTTGTCATTTACGGCCTTTCATGTGTTGCCATAGATGGTAGTGTCATCAGCATAGGTTTCAACGAATTATTTAAGTGTGTGTTTTGGGTGATCATTGATGTAGATCAGGAAGAGAGTTGGGCCAAGGTGGACTCCTGATGCACTCCAGCATTAATACTGTGGGCCTCTTATTTCTGCCCATTAACGACTACTCTTATGAGCCTATAAGAGAGAAATGATTTTATGATTGAGAAAATATTTCCAGTTATACCGTAGCTGGAAATCTTGTGAATAGGTCTTTATACCATACTTGATCGAAGGCCTTTGATATGTCTACAGCAATTGCCCTAAAAAGGAAGCCTTTGTTGAGAGATTCGGTATTTCTATGAGATATAACTGTTAGCACATCTGCTGTAGATCTAGCAGAACGGACACTATATTGCGTGCCACTAAGAAGGTTGTTTCTGTTGTGGTGGCTGACTCCTTCTCTGCTAATATGGATTTCAGCAGCTTACTTATGACATACAGATAAGGGTTTCTTCTACAAATATTTTCTAGTGATACATGGTTATTGTTTAACAAAATTTTAATTCAAAACAAAATGTTCACTTGTAAAATTAAATTTGACATAAAAATAACATTCGGATAGAGAGTGTTACTGTAATTTAATTCATTGTTTTTTTTATTGCTATTATAAAAAAAAAACACATTTTTTCAACAAAATGTAAAAATATCTCAGTGTTAAAGAGTTTGCCAAAAATAAGTCTAGCTCACTGAATCGTTTTATTGTATATTTAAATTACAGCATTTTGTCTTCACTAACGGATGCAGTAGATCGCCTTTGTTAGAGGGAATATAGGATAATAATCGAGAGGTTCTTTTAGTAAATATATTTTAAGCTATGATCTTATAATATATAAGCCCCAAAACAACCTGTCGAACCTTCGGTTTCTTGTTTACTACAAGATGCTTTTACGATATTTTACGCTGACGGCTCAGCCAATCATCTGTGTCCAAATCGCTTTCATCACCAGCAGCGTAATTAATCGTACATAACTTTTAGTCGTACATTAATGGTAAAACCGTAATTCATACTACAGAATTTCAACATTTTCCTTTTTTTAGTAGAGATAATGTTGCTGCTCCTCCTGATCTGTCTTATTTCTCGTAGGTTTAATGATTATTTATATTATTGGCTCAAAAGGAGTGTTCACACAGGCCATAAAAGATCTATCCTTGCCTGTGGTATTCCTGAAAGCTGAGTGAAACAAGTCTCCTCAGATTTATAGAATGTGCATGATCGCAACAACTGTTTGCCATTGATTTCTCGTTGGCAACGGCTATTAGTCTTCGCTGGAATTCGAGTGGCAATAATCTTCGTAAGTGCTCAGTTGTCTTCGCATTTATCCAGCGGAGGTGTGTTCACTTCTCTTTCCTTAGTCTGTACATTCTTTTTTTTTGGGGGGGTGGGGGGTGGAGGGCACTGATGTTGTAATGGGGGTGACTGGGGTTAGAGAAGTTATAGGTGGGCGGCTTTAATTTTATTGGTTCCATGTAACGCTTCATGTTTTGCCTCTGCAGCAGTTTGTCTGGACAGCGCTTGTTGCTCGTGTTTGTTAATCTCCACATGTAATGGTGTTCCTTAATATTTCAGCTGTGTTCATTATTGTTGTTCGTTGTAATTTTCCAGTCACTCCTCTGATTCCAATTTCTCCCATGATTTTTCCAAATTTTTCTCTAGTGTTCCTAATAGTATAGGTAACATTTCTATTTTCTTTATCATCCATATCCTTTTTAGCTTTCTGGATAGCTCATTGTGTTTGTTCCGTTTCCATTTTTCTTTGATATTCATTTTGTGGTCAGCTGGAACAGCAAAGTATATGAGTTGACGGGACTTTTCTTTCGTGTAAATTATTGTATCAGGTCTACTTGCAAGGATGGGTTGATCAGTTTGCTTGTCCATCTCCCATAGGAGTTTGTGATTCTCGTTTTTAAGTACTGTTTCCGGCTTATGTTTGTATCATTTATCTGTGCATTGTAGATGCAGCTGTTTGCATAATTCCCAGTGTAATGCCTTTCCCTATTGATCGTATCTTTCTTGTATTTCTTTTTGGCCAGTTTGCTGCATTCACATACAATATCGTTCATTGTTTCGTCTTTTTTGCCCACAGAGTTTGCGTTTGCTTTTATTTTCTTTTCTGTCGATCTTGCCTTTGATGTTGTTGCTTCTTAAAGAATTATCTTGTGCTGCGATTATTATAGATGCAAGCGCTTTCTTTTGGCATCCGTCTCCTAGTGTTTTCGTTATTTTCACCTTTTTTCAACCCTCTGAATATCTCCCAATGTTGTTGTTCTTCCCATTTTAGTTTTCTTGTCTTATATTTTATCTCTCTGTGTTTTGTTTTATCGATTTTTTCAGTATATCACGTTGCCATGATTATCCTTTCCGTGTTTTGCGTTATGTAGTTTTCTAATTCTTTTATTTTTATGTCATGGAAAAAAGTATTCTATACAAACTAACCCTCTCTCGGCTCCTTTCCTTTTCACGGTAAACACATTCATTTGCATGTAACGCATTGTCCATTGTCATGAGTTTTCTGGTCATCTGATCCAGCTATCTCAATTCTTTTATTAGTCGCTCTATGAACGGCCCTGAGTATATTACTAGTAATACTGCCCATGTATTTATTCCTTTTATTAGGTGCCTGATATATAATTTAGTTTTAAGAAGTGTTCTTGTTTTCTCTAAGATATTCCTTTCTAATTTTCTCTTAAATGTGTGGCTTTAATGGTGTATGTTCCAGAAATCCCAGGTAGTCATAGACGCCTCGTTTCACTAGGGGCTTCTTCTCCGTTTGGTAGGGAGTTTCATGACTTATGTTGTCTCAAGTTTTCCCATTCTTATAACAAGTAGTGCACACTTCTCTATATAAACTCCATTAGTATATCCTTGTTGAAGATTCTGGTAATGTTTATACCGAGGGAGGACCTGCCGGTCACGACACCTAGATGATTCTTCTGGATCCCATGATTTGTGTTATTTGTATTGTACATTTTTCATGTTGTGAAGTTTTTGCCAACACTCAGCCCAGAATTGTTTCACCTGTTGTTCTGTCGCAGGTATATTGAATACTTTTCATATATATCGTGTATTATCACACATACATAAAGGGCATGGATAGTCAGGCCAGAAACAGAAAAATAACAATTAAGTTCTTACTCATAACACTAATAACTAAGTACTCATTGTACAAAATATGTCTAAATTATTACTCTGTTGCAATGCATTTGAAGATAGATCTCCCTTACACCTTTGACTTTAAAAAGCGTGGATGGCTTTTTATTTCAATAATTTAAAATAATGTCCTTTCCTTCTTTCTCTCGCTTTTTGCCGCTCCTATTTCTTTTGTTGATGCGTTTCACGTAATGTTTTTTATTCATGTTAAGTCAAACAAGAACACGGCTTTATTTAAGCTGCTTGGAATATATAATTTCGTTATTCTGCCTATATCACCACAAACAAAACAGAACAAGAGAAGAAATAAATAACGACTCCTCTTTATACTTACTATATACACATTCATTGTTTGTATTCGTTATCTTCGCCTTTTAGTATTAATATGCAGTTATCCATCTTATCACACACACGTTGCGAGTTGATATCAATTAGCAAGAGGAAACAAAATGCCATGGTCGTAGCTGGTTCTTAATATACTGATATATAGCGCAAAGTAGATGGGTTTGGCGTGTTGGTACACGTTCTGTGGGTACCAGGTCTGAGTTCTTATGGTGTTTGCATTTACACTTAAATATATGACGGAAGCCGTTTCTAGTTTACATTCTTCAAGGAGGTTATACATAGTGTTTCCCTTCCATTCCCTTCTTCCACTCCCTTCCCTTCCTTTTTATTATTATTATTATTATTATTATTATTATTATTATTATTATTATTATTATTATTATTATTATTATTATTATTATTCACTATGAGTTTTCACAATATTACTCTTTGGTTTTCCCTGGAGTCTTAGCGAAAACAAATCTTATTTATTCTCACTAAGATACCCCACCCAGGGAATAATCAGTGATTACTCACAAATAATTAATAGTTTTGTTGCCTATATTCTAGGTGAAAACAAGTTCTCGTAGATTTGCTATACTTTCCACTATTTTCAACAACTTTTCCAAATAAAGTTATGTAATATCAACAACCGCTTGTCATTGGTTTCGCACTGGAAATGGTCATTGGTCTTAATTGGAATTCTGGTGACAATAAACTTACCCGAGCTCCAATATCTCATGATATTCCTCCAAGAGATCTCTAGTTAATTGTGTCTCCTCTCGTCCTATTACTCGTCGCTGACATTCCTTGACTATTTGGACTGGTTCTAGCACGTGACGCCACTTCACATTTATTTTTTATCTTATTTAATTTGGTGGGGTATAATTAACTTGATATATTGTGTTTATCCTGTTTTCTTGGGTATGTATACGTGTGTTTTGTTTTATTTTTCTCCTCGGGTAGCTTGTTAATGTCCGTTGTTCATTTAAATTATATTTTACATCCTATTCCAATTTCCATTGATTATAGGTATGGTATTGACTTGACCCATGTCCAATTTTCCATTTCCACTCTCTGCTAAATTACGTGTATTTCCCCGAATTTTTGTTTCTACGATGTTCAACTACAATTTTCTCTGACAAAAAATCTCTGGTATTTAAGGATTACTTCTTCTTGTTACTTACTATGGATTCGGTCTCCATGCACACAGGCGTTTATCATTTTGTACCGCCATATTCACTAAGAATTTGTAACTTGTTTCTTTTTTTGTTTTTTTTTTTACCAATTTTCGCTTGAGTTATTTCCGATCTGATAATAATGCAATTATTATTATTTTTTCTTTTCATTATTATTAGCAGTATTATTGTTGTTGTTCTTAATGTTGTTTTCATTACTATTATTATTGTTGTTGTCGATGATCATATTGATGTTTCACCTCAAGACAATAAAAGTACACTACGTACTTATAACAAGTGTCTTAATGAAGTTTTATTAACCATGAATTACCTATCAGTTCAGAAAAGTCTTTTATTATCGAAAAAGTCGCTTGTAATGTATTTTCTACTCATGCTTACCGCACTCAATACATATTGCTATTAAGACTTAAAAGGACTACTACCTAAAACCATGATTTCTTAACGTAACCGGGAATTCAGTTTACATAACATATAAATGTCTATGTCAGTACGGCAAGGAACTCTTTTTAGTATTTTCGTATTTTTTTTTTTAAATATAAGTAGATGAAACTACGTTTACTGAAACTAATTAAACGCATAATGTCACTCTATTTAAGACCAAGTATGTGTGAAAATTAGTCGAAATTAAGTTGTGTTTATTCGCCCCTTTTTTCTGCATAGAAAACTGCACTACTTTCCGTATTTACAGATATTTTCGATACCTTTTCAATTATGTTTACAAATGTTTGTGTTTTATTTTTCAATAATATATATTTTAAAATCATGGAAAGCGAAAATATAATTACTATAAATGCACAGGAAAAAACAAAATATAACTCCCAACCAAAATATTGTTTTTTTTCAAAAATCGCCACCGAAACACTAGAATGCATACAAAGTAGGAGTTTCCTCTTTAATGAACTTGCTATTTATTCACAGATAATTTCTATCGCTGATCTATACAGAGGTAAAAGAGATGAATACAGAATGTGTCTATTAACTATAAACCTTGTTAAATGCTAAAAAGAAACAAATAATTATATATGACACCATGAACATATTGCATATGTTCATGGTGTCATATAAGGATAACGTAATTTTGCTTTCCCTCTTTATTTAGTTTGAATTCTCACTGGAAACGTTTGGAACGAGTAAAGATTAATCTAATTCTAATATTGCGAAAGTAAGTATTAAATTAATTTCCTTATTAATACCTAGTTTTATGTGCATTTACATGTGTTGCTCTACGTTTCTAATGAAACATTAATTTGTATGAATATTTCTTTATTAAACCGTTTCATAACCTTCCCGAAAAATATTACAGAGATAGTAAATTATGGCTCAATCTCGGAAACCTCATTTCTGATGCCAAGTAAAAAAAAAAAACAACAACACTTGTAGTGACGAAGACAGAAATCAATGTTGAGTTTATTTTGCTATCGGAGAAATCTGAAGATTTTATTGCTGGCATTGGTTTCCTCGATATTTTTCAAGTTCAAATTCTTTCTAGAAAAGAGTTAGTACTTACTAGAAGGACCGCATGAAGATTGTCAACACCATATGGGAATGCGATTTTTGTTGAAAAATAGAGTTGAACGTGGGACACCCAGGTCCTCAGTCTGTGTCGTTAAGCATAGACAATCGGAACAACCCAATATTGAAATAACTAGTAGATTTCTTTTTTAGTCATGACTAGTCAGTTTTTAGTCGTTACATATATTCTAATATTAAAAGCGGTACAGATTAATTCGCAACTTACTCAACTATTCTGCGGAGCTGACAGAGACATTTCCTAATTAAATAAATATATGTGTACACATTCATTACTTTTGTATATAAAAGACCAGTATAAAACGAGAAAAAAACCTCCATATTACTCAAATTATATTCAGAAATATGTATTATTTGTTTAAGCATATTACATTAAGAGTTACATTGCTAGAGATTATCGTATGGTGATAATTTTTACTAAATCCGACGTAATAAATTTATTTTCTCACCCATTAAGTTATTACGATTCTCAAAAAAATGACACAATAGCGAATTTAAAAGAAAATATATTGTTTACTACGTTATAGTTATTTCTAATATAATAAACGTGTTAATAACTCATAAATTGGTTGTATCCAAAAGACATGTTTAGGAATAGTTTCTATTTGATAATTTATTTTGACAGTATTGTGTGTATGATACCATGTTTATATTTTATGCACTAATTAAGCTATGTCGATTTACGTAGAACAAAATGAAAAGTCATCTATAAAATGAGATATACTTTCTTAAAATTATATACAAAGCATGAAGTTTTTATTTGATATCTAATTTTAACAGTTAGTTTTTATGATATCACGTTTTTTATATAAGAACTAGCGGTGATACCTGTCCTTGCCCGGGTGCCTGGAGGTGTGTGCCTAGGGGTTAAAGACCAAGCGAAGTAATAACTCTGTTTAAGCTTCTTAAAAAAAGAGAAAAACCGAAACAAAAAAATAGTGCGAACGAAGTAAAACTTTTCTAAAAAAATCGGAAAAACAAAACAAAGGAAACAAAAAAAATGAACGTGTTCGGAAAAACAAAAACAAACAAAAAAAAACAGCGAAAAACGAAAAAAAAAACGGCATAAATAACCCTGTTTTAATCAATATTAAAAGTTTATAAATCGAAAAAAAATTGTCTGACACCTCAGATCAAACATGCAATTTAAAGATAACGACGCTGTTACTTTAGCCATTGTGCTATCAACGTGTGGGCGTATGTAGATCAGTCTTTATAATTTTCAAAAAGAGTGCAAGGGACAGCGTCTTTTGCAATTGTTGATTCATGTGTGGGAGCGATCTTGTCATGAAAGAAACGATGTTTCAATCCCTCCCTGTAAAAAGCGAGCCGGTAAGGATAAAACAATATATCTTATTGGCGAATTTTTCAATATTTGTAGTCGGAAGTTTCTGGCTTCAAAATGATACGATTTTGACGAAAATCCGTCGCCTCTCTCGAAAGTTATTGGCGGACAAACAAACACACAAACACACACAAACACACACAAACACACATTTCCGCTTTTCTTTACTAGATAGATTAGGCTATTAGTTTTACCGCAGCAGTAAATTAGGAATTTGGCAATTTATAGTTATCTATAACATGGGATGTACTTTCTTAAACGTAATATAAATTTTCCAACTTGCCCCATATGTCGATCAATATAATTTTGCATAAATACATTCATTATATTATCATATCGACTTAAGAGTCTATTGACAAAGAAATCATACATTTATCAATGTTAAAATATGCCAGATTGTAATCGTATAAACTTAAAAACTTTGAAAGTTACTCGTACTTGATGCTAACGCACACATCGATAAAGCAACCCACGATTATGTTATATTGCAACATATTCTGCCCGATTATTTTAGCATTAAATTCCCGATGGCATCCACATCGATAGTATTCGCTATTGTTAAAACAATAATTAAAAACATCACTTTTGCTCGCCATTTATATCGATACATTCTTATAGTCACATTGGAAATTTATCACAAATCTAAAGTAGATTGATTGTATATTGGATCATATCAATATATTAAATCTAATATTGGAAACAAATACATAATTCGTCACCATAAAAAATGAAAAAAAATCCTTTTTTTTTTTAATTAAATGTGCTTGCTAAAATAATATACCATTACAAATTTAGAACAAATCTCACGGCTGCTATATATTTTCAACCATTAAATTTGGTAATTATCTATCTATCTATCTATATAAAAGTGAACGCGTCTTTGTGTGTCTCTGTGACTGTGTATATGTGTGTGTACATTTCTCTACGCAATATTTCTTTTCTATTTACAGACTCGAAATTTTATATAAAGGGTACTGATATTTGGGAACATCTTTGTGATCGATTTTTGGCCAGAAATTTGGCTGGTAAGGGGTCAAAGTTCAACGATTTGACCTTTGAGAACTCTACAAAACTCCCCCGACAATTTTGGGTCTAAACACTTAAAATATTTGATATAGGTTCCTTGAACACCCATCTAACTTATATACTTGATTTCAACCCCAAACAATAAATATTAAGGAGGCATAATAGGAGACATAATAAAAAAATAACCTCTGTCGGTCTCTACCAAATTACTAAGGCAATTTCTGGTCTAAACATTTGAAATTTTAAATAAAGGATATTCAGAGATTGGGCAAGCGTTTTAATCGCTTTCGGTCGAAAATTTTTGGTTACCAATATAGAAATGTATGTATGTAAGTATGTGTGCATACATCTGTATGTGTGTATACGCATGTATATGTATATATATATATATATATATATATATATATATATATATATGTGTGTATATGTATGTATATATGTATGTATATGTGTATATGTATATGTATGTATATATGTATATGTGTATATATATATATGTGTGTATGTATATGTATGTATATGTGTGTATGTGTGTATGTGTGTATATGTATATGTTATGTGTATATATGTGTATATATGTATATGTGTATATATGTATATATGTATATATATATATGTATAAATGTATATATATGTATATGTGGGTATGTATGTATATGTGTATATGTATATATGTGTATATGTGTATATATATGTATATATGTGTGTATATATCTGCATATATGTATGTATATATGTATATATATATATATATGAGTGTATATATGTATATATATGTATGTTTATATATGTGTATAGATGTATATACATGTGTATATATGTATATATATGTATGTGTATATATGTATATATATGTATATATATGTGTATGTATATGTGTATGTGTATATATGTATATATATGTATATATGTGTATATATGTATATATATATATATGTGTATATGTATATGGGTATATATGCATATATATATGTATATGTATATGTATATGTGTATATATATATGTATATATATATGTATGTATATGTGTATATATATATATGTATATATGTATGTGTGTCTACATATATATATATATGTATATATATATATATATATATGTATGCTAGTGTGTGTTTGTGTGTATGTATGTTTGCTTTGGGGTGGAGAGGGATCCCGTAAGCCGTGGTGAAGGCAACCTTTCTAGGAGAAGCAAATCTCTAATTTAAAAAACCATATAGCGGGAGACCAGTACCCGTATTAAGCTGGTATGCAGTTTAACTGGTTGCTGGCTATCTTGCTCTTGCTTGTTGCTGGATCTCAACATTTTGAACCGAGAGAGACTTAGCTGTCGTACAAAGCTAAGACTCTGTAACATCATCTGTGTATAGATACTCCCTCACGCATTTGTCTATTAAAATGGTCGTGTGGCGATGGAAATAATTTTTGAGCTCGTATCTGAGGAAGTGGCACTCGTCTGACAAGACGTTGCAATCATCATCATCATGTGTGCATATCCGCCTAAAACTTTCAACAGAGCCGACACATTACATCAAGATCAATATCATTTTGAAGCGCGACACTTCAGCCGACAAATACCGAAAAATTGGCAAAAAAATAAATAATTTCTTCAACTCGCACTTTTCTACACGGAGGGTCGCTTTTTTCGCCGATATTTTCGAAAGTCATCCTCACTTTTCGATTGTCTAGCCTCATTTAAACATACGCCACATCCAGTTAGGCACTGGTCGTAACAGCAAAACATCAGGATATTTCCCCCGTTCCCCCCCCTTTTCCGTACGGGTTCGAGCCTGCCGTCCCACTAACACGGTTTTCTTTTTTTTTTGCGCAACATACACATCCAAACACCCGTGCAACGCCGGGCTATAATGCTAGTCTATCTATCTATCTATCTATCTATACTCCTATGAATTCGTGTTTTTTGTGTGTATTGATATTCATATTAAAAAACATCTTTTCTATTTATTTAATGTATTTATTTGCTTCCCCACAAAAAATACATTTGGCACAATGCCGGTTTTAATGTGGGGCAAAAATCAGCTCCCCTAAAAGTAGGCAAAAAGGGGCACTCTGGTTACCAAAAATAATAATTGTCCCAGTATAGAGGGGTTCCCCT
This sequence comes from Euprymna scolopes, assembly GCF_053919585.1. Classification (NCBI taxonomy): domain Eukaryota; kingdom Metazoa; phylum Mollusca; class Cephalopoda; order Sepiida; family Sepiolidae; genus Euprymna; species Euprymna scolopes. The sequence goes on along the minus strand of NC_136489.1, from coordinate 75,187,323 downwards.
CCATTGACTGGTACAAACCATCCCAAGTGCAGCATCCGCAGAACAGATACCACACTTCGATCCCGACCAAAGGCCCAGAACAACAGAAAAAAGGAAAGCCTCTTTTCTATTTAGTTAAAAGGAATATACAATTTTCTTATATATTGATTGTGGAATTGTAGTCCATAGCAAAAGATCTAGCTAATTTGCATATTCTTTTAAGCATTCATTTTAATTAATTCCCTATTAGTTTTTTTTTTTTTTTTGTTTCGGTTTTCTTATGGGATGATCACTTTTAGATTACTATTACGTGTAATTATATTCAAGCAGATATTCTACATAATTTATACTTGCATAATATTTGCGTAAAAAGGTTACAACAAATACAAAATTGTTTCCATATATATTTATGTAGCCGTATACATTTTTGTTGCATCTGTAAAAATGAAAGTGGTTGTATGTCTGTCTCTGTGTGGCTGTGTACATTTCCCTACGCAATAACTCTTCCAAGTTTAGTCTACAGACTCGTAATTTGATATACAGCTTACTGAGATTTAGGAAAATCGATGTGATCGGGTTTCAGCCAGAAATTTAGCTGTTAAGGGGGATAAAGTTCAACGATTTGACCATTAAGAACTCTACCAAATTCCTCCGACAATTTGGCGTCTAAGAACTTTACATTTTAGATATAGTTTTTTGGACATAGATCGCAATTAAAAACTTAATTTGAGCCCAAAAGCATAAAGTTTAAGGGGTCATAATACGGGTCAAATTTTAAAAAAATTGACCGCTTTTGGAGTTTTTTATTTTGCTCAGCATACACCTCCAAACACCAGGGCAAGGCCAGGCCGAAATGCTAGTATATATATATATATATATATATATATATATATATATATATATATATATATATATATATATATATATAAGTGAACCTTTCTGTGTGCATATGTGTACCTGTGTGTCTGTGTACATTTCCCTACGCAATAACTATCTCAATTGTAAGCCTACAGACTCGAAATTTGATATACAGGGCACTGAGGTTTGGGAACATCTTTTTAATTGTTTTCAGCAAGAAATTTTGCTGTTAAGCAGTCAACGTTCAATGATTTGACCTTCGAGAACTCTACCAAACTCTTCCGCCAATTTTGTGTCTAAACACTTGAAATTTTGAATATATGGTTCCTGGAAATAGATCTAACTTTATAACTTGATAACTTCATTTCAGCCCCAAACAATAAATGGTAAGGGGTCATAATAGAGGTAAAAATTAAAAAAAAATCACTGCTTTTTGTTTATTTATATTTTTTTTTTGATCACCATACACTTTCAAACATCCAGGCTGAAAAGCTAGTATATCTATAAAAATGAACGGGTCCGTCTATCTCTGTGTATCTGTGGGTCTGTGCACATTTCCATTCGAAATAACTCTGTCCAATTTCAGTCTAAAGACGAGAAAATTGATATACATGATACTGCAGTTTGACATAATCTTTCTAACACGTTTTCGACCAGAAATTTGGCTGTTAAATTCAACAATTTGACCGTTGAGAACTGTACAAAATTCCTCCGTAAATTTTGGATATAAACACTTGAGATTTTAGATATGGGTTCCTTGGACATGCATCTAACTAAATAACTTGATTTGAGCCCAAAACAATAAATATTAAGGGAACATAATAAGGGTCAAAGTTTAAAACTATTGACATATGCGGTCTTTACCAAATTAATCTGACAATTTCTGGTCTAAACATTTGAATTTTACATAAAGGGTATTCAGAGATAGATATGCCAAGCGTTTTAATCGGTTTGTGTCGAAAATTTTTGCTACCAATATATGTATGTATGTATGTGTTTATGTTTGCATGCCTACCAATGGGCGACAACTTTTCACAAGATTAGTATCGCTTTGAAGCGCAACCCTTCCGTCGACAAATACCGAACAATTGGCTAAGCATATTAATTTCATCAACCTCAACTGGCACTTTTCTACACGGACAGGTCGCCTTTTTCGTTGATTTTTTCGAAAGTCATCCTCACTTTTCGATTGTCTATCCTTAATTTAAACCTACTTCACTTCCGGTTTGCCGGTGGTCGCCACACCAAAGGCATGAGTTTTTTCTCCGTTCTTTTCCTTCTTCGCGGTACTGGTGTAAATGCTTGTAATTGAAAAAAAAATAACGTGCTTATACGTGCATTATAGCAAGCTGTGGTTATGGGGAAATATATAAGCGTTTTAATTTTTCAGATAAGTGTCGATTTATATAATAGTAAAAATCCCAACAAGAAATTGTTTGGATATTATGAATTCAAAACTCCCTATAAACGTGCAGAGGTATAATTAGTATATTACTATATACATCAAAATGTACTAATTCTGAAAAACACGTACTGATGGGGTAACGGTAAATAATATTAATTCAACAACTATAATATTCAACGACTGCCGAAAGTAAAGTATTTCTCGTATTAGTTACTGTAGTAGAAGTCTTTATTATGTGCGACTCAAGATGTGATAACTTTTTAAATTAATGTTTAATTCTGGACGAAGAAATCGGGGGAATCTTGTGGATAATATACAAGTTATATATCATATTCTTCATAGTTTGTCGGTAATTTTCAAAACGTTACGCATGTCCGTATGAGTTTACTTCGACCCAGGATTCTTCGATATTCCCAGGGATTGCGAATATTACGCCAACATATACAACCTGTTCTACGAACACCCTGCCAAATAAAATTGCCAACACTTATATTAATAAAGCAGAGATACATTTATATACACATTTATTTTGATAAGCACGCCATTTGCACTCATGAACACTCACTCCCAATTCCTGCATGTATATATATATATATATATATATATATATATATATATATATATATATATATCGGCCCCCTTCCCACTCCGAGGGGTAACAAAAAAGTTACCCCTCTGGATTTATATGCTTGGTGCCGGCCTCCCCCCATTCAGGGAGAGATAATCCCCAACTCCACCTTCAGGGAGGAGGGTGCCTGGAGGCTTTTCCTCCCCCCAAAGAAAAAAGTCACCTCCTCCTGGCCTCTTCGCCCCCCCCCACCCTTGGGGGGATACCGGCTCCCTCCTTAGGGGGGGGGGAAACTGCCAAGCTCCCCCCTTTCGGGTGAGAAAATGCTAGGCTTCCCCTTTTGGTGGGAGGATGGTGGCGTGGCCTTCGTTATAAAGAGTCCCGGACAGCTCAAAAAATGACGTCATCACCGAGGTCCCAACAAGCAAGATATGTGGAACTCTTAGACTGTCAATAATGAACAGTAATTTTTACAGAAAGCGTTACAAAACTTCAAAATTGGATTGAAATAAAGAACACGCTGATTTATACTGAAACTCATCTAATATTAATAATAAAAAAATAATAAAAAAAACACAAGTTGTTTGTTTAAGTATTATAAGCAATTGAATATTTCGTTGTATTATAGATTTTAAAGATTAGAATGCGTTCTTTAATTACTTATAAATTACATTTTAAAAAAGTGAAGGAACACGATTTGATTTGTAGTAAACTTGAAGTTTATTTAATATAATAAAATGAAAATTATGCTTGTAAGATTATGAATATTTGAAGCAGAACACAAGCAAAACATTTGATATGAGTTAAGACAATAAACAAATATTAAAATTAAATTATTTTTTTAATCAAAATTATTTTTTTTAAATCAAAATGAATGTTTTTTAATCGAAATGAACAATATTTTTTTAAAATCAAAATGAATATTTTTTTCACAAAATGAATATTTTTAATCAAAATGAACCACAATATTTTTAAATAGAAATGAACCACAATATTTTTTCAAAATCAAAAACAATATTTTTAATGGGTTTGCATTACTGTACACATAGATTCGAAAAAGTTGTCAAAAAATAAATATATAACAAATAAATGTTATCAAAGGCAAGATAAGTTACTTTTCTACCAAACTGGATATATTTTTCGTATTTTATTCAATGTAACATGTTTATTAAGCTCGAAAACCATACAGTGTTTACCGATGTATTGGAAAATTCAAGATAGCGTCTGACTCCCTCTTTAACACAATAAGTTTGGGAAAAGGTGTTATAAATAAAAAAAATCTGGATAAAATACTGTTAAAAACTCGCTCAATATATGTTACCGTGACATAGCTTGACGTATATTCGGCGGGTTTTTAATAGTATTTTTCCAGTTTTTTTTATTTATAACACCTTTTCCCATACTTACCGTGTTAAAGAGGGAGTGAGGCGCCATCTTGAATTTTCAAATACATCGGTAAACACTGTATGGTTTTCGAGCTGAATAAACATGTTACATTGAATAAAAACACGAAAAATATATCCAGTATGGTAGAAAAGTAACTTATCTTGCCTTTGATAACATTTATTTGTTATATATTTGTTTTTTGACAACTTTTTCGAATCTATGTGTACAGTAATACAAACCCGTTTTTCGAGCTGAATAAATACGTTACATTAAATAAAAACACGAAAAATATATCCAGTTTGGTAGAAAAGTAACTTATCTTGCCTTTGATAACATTTATTTGTTATATATTTGTTTTTTGACAACTTTTTCGAATCTATGTGTATAGTAATACAAACCCGAAATGAACTTAAGACCATGAGTGAACGCGCGTTTTTTTTAGTTTAGTTTCATATATATATATATATATATATATATATATATATATATATATATATATATATATATATAATTATTTTTAACTTTTATCTTTCTAGCTTTAAAAAAAGTTTTAAAATGTTATCAGCCGGCATAATTTATTTTTTAATATTGAAAAATTTCCAGAAAATTAATTTTTGCTAGATTTTTAAAACCTGTGTGTCAACAGCTTAAAAATCGTCTCTTCAAAAGAACGTGTTTTAAAGAGGACGGTAGTGAACGTGTGTGTGTGCGTGTGTGCGCGTGTGCTAGGAAGTAGTAGTACTAATAATCTGTCCTTTGGAGGACAGCGTTTGTTTTCGTGTTGTATGTACGTGTGTGCGGCTAGCGCCAGAACGGCGGACGATGTGTCGGAGGTTGGATTGTGATGGCTTGTGTAAGTTTCGTAATTTTGTAATTTGTAAATGGCAAGTTCGGAAAAAATAAACCCTTCCAAGATGGACAATAAATAAGGCCATAATATTTTTTATGGTAAATTTAAGAGCGTAGGAACCATAGTTTTTTAGGAGATGTGATTATTGGATTAACCAATCAGAAATATTCTGTGGCACACACATCTCTGTTTATATATATATATATATATATATATATATATATATATATATATATATATATATATATATATATATATATATATATATATATTGTAAGTTATAAAATATATATATGGCAATAAAGATATATGGAATATTCCGCGGTTCATCCTCGTAAGGATTCGTCAGGCAATATATATATATATATATATATATATATATATATATATAACATTATTTAACAACATGGCAATGAATTGATTGACTAAGATACTCCCGGGCTGTTAAGGTGGGCGAATTAATTAATATATCTTCCTTACTTAAACGTGCTAGTTTTAGTTTTGGTATCTTTAAAACGCCACCCACTCTTTTTGCTGATGAGGAGACTTTGTTTCATAAAATCAAATGATAAAAGTAGTATTTCAATAAAAACATCGTTTCCGTAACGATCGTAGAATTTATTTATTTTGTTAGTTTTTCTTTCGGAAATCGATTTGTAATTAAAAATTATAAATCGTTTTACTCAATATTAAAATAGCTCTAGATATCTATGCATATCGAGCATATTATATATCTACATTACAACGAACACTGTTTTATTTTTATTGTATTAATGCCAATATTAATACATTAAAATAAACACAGATCTTTCGACTGTTGTTCTAATCCCCTATATATATATATATATATATATATATATATATATATATATGTGTGTGTGTGTGTGTGTGTGTGGGTGTGTGTGTGGGTGTACGTGTGTGTGTGGGTGTGTGTGTTTGTGTGTGTATGTATGTATGCATTCAATTTGTCTTCATACGAAACAAAAGTAGTTTTTTTTTATCATATTTACTCCACGGTTGTAGCTATCTTTGTTAAGGATCATTGTACAGTTTCTGGCAATGAAGTTGTCAGTAATAATCAATTACTATGATATTTAATCTACTTAAATCGTGTCGTAATAATTTAGGTTATTTGAAAAATACATGTGAAACCCATATTTCGATTGACAAAATATTTGCAAACAAATAATTAGTGTATAGTCCCAACTCTATTATTCTCTCAATAGGAAGGAAGTAAAAATGGCTTGACCAGGGCATAAACCAATAACCTTGTTGACATCTTACGATAGAAATCAATTGACTATAAGTTCAATGAACTATATTAGTGTTCGATATATATCGAAATGAAAAGGTCGTCGTACGTCTGATGGTGTTTTGATTAAGTACTTTAATTAAGTTGATTGTAAATGATCACATCTGAGTCATGTTATTTATCCATGACTTATTAGAGCAAAATGAACAGAAGAAGAAAGCATTTATCATATCAGCCGAGCCACACCTTACCTCAGATCCGTTTTTATTAATCGCATTCTCAGTGCTCAACACAAGCAGATGTTCCCTGTCTTTAATGAAGTAATTAAAATAGAACGGAGTGTATTTATCAAACAGCACTTATAAATTCGTCTAATTGTTATGTGTCTAACCGCACAAAATACACAAATATACACGATCACATATGAAAAATAAACACACACAAACAGACACGAACAGAATTATATATATATTTTTACATAGGCATCACTAAATATTAAGGCGAAGATACCATTCGAGGATAAGTATTAATGAATGTACAGTAGAAAATTGGACAATAAATTAATCGGTTGTAGTGAAAATTCGGTAAATTTGTTAACTTATATGAAACGGCTCATCAAAAAGTGTTTACCTTTGACTTGCAGAGAACCATATTGTAGTCAGCTGGAAAGAAGGCAGACTGAAGACAATTCCATAGGCGTGCAGTTCTAAGAAAGAAGCTTTGTTCATGTAATTTACGTTTAGGTTTAGGCAGAGATAAAGAGTGGGGAAATTATTGATAGTGTTTTCTGCTAAACGGGTGTGTTTTGTGACAGTTTGGAGAGGGGTTACCATACTATATTTTTCTTTAATGCATACATAACAAAAAATATCTCTAAAAATGGATAGTCTTTAAAATCAATGAGCTTGTGTATGTGCTACTAATATATTGAAAAAAATGTCAGGTCCGAACGAACACCCCATAATTATATTATACCATATTAGTTCAACCAGACACACACACAAACGTTCATCTTTATATTATATTTTAGAACAGACACACACACACACACACACACATATATATATATATATATATATATATATATATATACACACACACATGTATATATATATATATATATATATATATATATATATATATATATATATACTAGTATGTGTTCACGGCGTTGCCCGGGTGTTTGGGGGTGTGTGTTGGGCATACAAAGTGGTAGTAGGAATGCAGGCTCCAACATATACCGTTTAAGATTTTTTTCAATATATTAGTAGCACATACACAAGCTCATTGATTTTAAAGACTATCCATTTTTAGAGATATTTTTTGTTATGTATGCATTAAAGAAAAAAGAAGGGTTTTTTCCCATAATCGCTAATCTTTTCCCATAATCGCCAATATTTATTTTGAAATACTTTTTAAAGTTATTATCGCAATTCGTTTAATAGGTAATACTTCCGACTCACATATTAGGCATTGCATTATATTTTCTATGGCTTTGTGAATTATTTTTTCAATTAATAATGCTAAATAAATGTTTATTTTGTATGTTCTGTGAAGGATTAATTCAATTATTTTTTTTTCATATTAACTATTAAACCTTATGTCTTGTCTTCAAAAAGAAACATATACAGGTCTTCTATTTGCATTTAAAGATCCATCTAAATTCATTCACTTGAATTCCATTGTTTACCATAATACATATAGCAAGAACCTCAACAGAACATTGCCGTTATTTTTTAATCCAGGACTGCAATCATAAAAATGGAATTCACGCAATTAAAATTAATGAGGCTACTGCGATTAATATACATAGAATGACTTGTTGTAGTTGTACGAGTCAATATTTGGTTGAAATTGCATCTACTAACTAAAGTATTTACAATGTATTCAGTTGAATTTAATCTAGTCTAATGCACAACATGAATTAAACAAAGGCACCAAGAATATATATATATATATATATATATATATATATATATATGTGTGTGTGTGTGTGTGTGTGTGTGTGTTTGTGGGGGTGGGTATGTAGCCATAAATTAAAATGTAAGGAAAACATCCAAATAAAATTAAAGTCACAAGAAAGAAGATAACCTTGTGCGTCAGCTTATTATCAACAATAAATATATATGTGACAAATACGGATCCGATGGACTGACAAGCAAACCAAGTACTCTAAGTATATATAAAACATCGAATAAACAAGAATTCATGCAATAGCCTCAAGAACTCTGACGAGGATTAAATGCAACAAATTATGTGTAACTTGATTGTTATATATATAGTTTCAAAACTTAATATATAAGTATATGTACACATATATCCATGTGTATGCATATATATATATATATGAATATATATATATATATATATATGCATATATAATATATATATATATACATATATATATATATATATATATATATATAATACATATAAGTGCAAGTTTTTGAAATAAGTTTTTTGTATTTTTTTCGCATTGGAACTTATACACATAAAACTCTAGCCTACTTCGAAGTAATCTAATCCGGCTTGCATAAAATTCATGTTGCGTAACTTCAACTTCTGGAAGTTTTATTTGGAGTCCTCTTGTGTGAGAGTGTCAATAACTTTCGTTACAACCTCTTTTACTGTCATTATTTTGTCATAAGTATAGCCTATCAGGTATTTTTGACCTTAGGAAACAAGCAAAAATCATAGGGAACAAGATTTGTACTATTAGGGTGATGAAAAACGGCCTGAAATTCCATCCCGTACATATATATATATATGTATATATATATATATATATATATATATATATATATATATATATATATATATATATATATATATATATATATATATATATATATATATATATATGTTCTTTGTATTGTGAGAATCAATGTATTTTTACAAGTTCTAGTCCAGTCAGGATGGATATTTCCAAGTCTGTATGCTGTCCTAACATAAGAAATACATATACTATCATATATCACTTGGGGCAGGCCACCGTCTTAAAAGTCGCATATATTTATCAGATGGTTGACCATGTCTTGTATTCAGCGGACTGTTCAAATATTCATGCATTTTTCGAAAAGTCTCGACGGACTTTTACAGTTCCACTAGACACCCGTTCGTTTTCTATGACGTTTTCCAAAGACTGTGACCACCTCTTGTGCAACGTCAGGTAATTAGATGAGACAAGTGCATCAATATTGAATAAAGAATGCCCGGAGAAAAAGATTTAAATAATGACCAATGTAGTTATTTATTTGCATGTTTTGTTACCTAAAATCCGACCAGATTTATCAGCGCAACGATCTAGGAAAGGAAGATTTTCTATCTTATTTTCGAGCTAAAACGTGTGTATTATATGCGAAATGTGCTTCAAAAAGAGCTTCGTCAAATATATATTTATATTTGCCTGTTTAAGTGTATTTAAAATACTATACGTAGATATTGCTGTATGTTTCTTGTAAACGTATGTATTTATAGATATGTGTGTGTTTATGTGTAGATATTTTTTTTAGAAAATATTTCGGTGACATTTATTTAATAAAACGTTTCGTATATGGTGTTCATGTATTTCTATATATATTCACTATATATATAGATAGATAAATAGATAGATAGATAGATAAATAGATATAGAGAGAGACAGTGTGATTTTTATTTTCTTAAATAAAAAATGTTCGAATTTATAAATGTTATAAAGCGAATACGCATTTCTCTGCTTACTGGGGTACCCTTTAAAGTTTCTTTCTAGATGTTTGACCGGGTGTAATGTTCTCTTAAATTACACATTAAGTTAAGAAAAGGGTGTAAGAAATATTAAAAAAACAATCCAAAGGCATGAATTCTGTCAAAGTCTTCCCTTGTATTATGACTTTTTAATTTTTAAGATATAAAACTGGAACTATAGTAAATACGGAGGTAATATGCCGGGTTTCACGTTAATGTAATATGTTTACACATTTCAGACCAACTACAGAAATGTGTTGGCATTCGTTTCCTCGGTATCCTTCTTGATAGAATATTCTGGAGTTGATATTATGTACTTACAAGAGGGATTCATTTAAACGTTCCCAACATCATTATGTGAAATTGTTTATGTCGAAAAGAATGGATTCGATTATGTCTAATTAAGTTGTTCGGAAACTATCATTTTCTGCGTCCACAGTTATACACAATGTGATTTAAAATTCTTGACAAGCTAACTGGTTGATTTCGTATTAATCAAGCTCGATGGTGCTAATGCCACAAGGTTTCAGAAATGAGTTTAAATGAGTTAAAATGATGTAAAATAAGTTAAAATGATGTAAAATGAGTTAAAATGAGGAAAAATGATGTAAAATGATCTAAAATGAAGTCAAATGAGGTAAAATGATGTAAAATTAATTAAAATTAGATAAACTGATGTAAAATGAGTTAAAATAGGTTAAAATGAGGTAAAATGATGTAAAATGAGTTAAAATGATGTAAAATGAGTTAAAATGATATAAAATGAGGTAAAATGAGTTAAAATGATGTAAAATGATATAAAATTATATGAAATGAGTTAATATAATGTAAAATTAGTTAAAATGATGTAAAATGAGGTATAATGATGTAAAATGAGTTAAAATGATATAAAATGAGGTAAAATGAGGTAAAAATATGTAAAATGAGGTAAAAGGATGGAAAATGAGGTAAAAGGATGGAAAATGTGTTAAAATAATGTAAATGAGGTAAAACGAGGTAAAATTATGTAAGATTAATTAAAATAATGCAAAATGTGTTAAAATGAATTACAATTATGTAAAATGAGGTAAAAGGATGTAAAATGAGGTAAAATGAGTTAAAATAATGTAAAATGTGGTAAAATGTGTTAAAAGGATATAAAATTAAATAAATGATGTAAAATGAGGTACATGTTATAAAATGATGTAAAATGAGTTAAAATGATGTAAAATGAGTTAAAATGATGTAAAACGATGTAAAATGACGTAAAATTAGGTAAAATGAGTTAAAGGATGTAAAATGAGATCAATGATGTAAAATGATGTAAAATGAGGTAAATGATGTAAAATGAATTAATATGATGTAAAATGAGAAGAATTAGCTAAAAATAAACTTTTAAAAGGCAAGTATATGTTGGCCGAACAATTTAAAAATAAATTTATTTCATTAAACACTTGAACATATTAAATAAATATTGCCATTTATTTTTCTATTAGTGCCTCATACTTTTCCAAAACAGTCAATATTTAGCCCAAATATCAGCTACTTTATTGTTATTCATGGTTCTATTGTCATGTTCAAGCGTTTGCGTGTTTTAGTGCCTCAAATTGAATTATGAATAAATAAAGTAAAATAAAAACTATTAAAAAATGAAAATATATTTTATTTAATTAAAAAAAAGTACTAAAACATTTGTGACAATATCTTTAATATCTAAGACTTAATTCAATTTTTTGTGACAATATCTTAGACTTAATTCGAATTATTGTTTCTTTTATATATATATATATACATATATATATATATATATACATATATATTTGCAAACAATTCCAGATATTTAGAATAATTTAAATGTTAATTTAAAAGAAACAAAAAAGAAAGTTAATATGTGAACACGTAATATGTTTTTGTGTTTACTTTATTTTAAATTATTGAAATTTTATGTTCTGTAGGTATTTTAGTTTGAACATTTAAAAATCTATTTTCATACAAGAATTTGGGACGTAAATATTACTCACTAATTTTTTGATATAATGAATATATCTGAAAGTAATTTGCCTGTGATCCAGTCAGAATCCAACTGTTACAAGTTGTCTAAGTAGAATGAGAAAACATGTCGGATTGATAGATGGCATACAATAATTAAGTCCAGCATCCCCCCACACACACATTTAGCCCTAAAAGTCCACAAGGGATGTCAAATCCTGGTGAAAATGAACAATGGTGCGGTTTTAGGCCTTAACATATGTAAGCATGGATCCTTTAATCGAAGATAGTTTTTTTCATTCTACTGAGTGTTACGCAGTATTTTTCAACAGACATGTCATATTTATGTTACAGAGTACAACGTCCGCTAAGATGGATATGTAAGAAATAAAACACTCATGCTAGTTTAAAAATATAAGTCATGTAAATGTTGAGGGTCATGGCTTGTATATTATATATATTTCTATTTTTTTATGTTGCTAATGTAACTGTACGTAATTATTAAATCAAGCGTTGTAACGTAAATATATCCTCTAACTCTCATTAAGATTTTTGATCGATGACTGATTTGAAATATTTTCAACTCCTCCATTTACTTAGTTTATATCATCCTTCAATTTTAATAATTTGTTTTCCATCTATGATCAAACTTATTTTACATCCATTGTTCACCTCATGTTTCTTGCCGCTTATGTTTGTTTGAAGAATGTTTTTAAATGCACAATGTAATTAATGTTGGTTCAGTTTTACAAGTTCACAGTGATAAACGCTCATAAGCTGCTCCCATATTTATTGGAATATAACACTTAATGATAAAGCAGTGGTTGAACATGTTTCCAACAGTAATATACTGATTAGAAAGAGTCATATTGTAACACTTGTGATTATTTTTCATAGTCGTGTTTTATAATAAACGTCAATAGATATTTAAATCTATGATAATTCTGTATATCACAATCTTCATGCATTGCGAGTGCAAGAGAAGTTTTTTCAAAATAAAATATTACCAAGAAAAATGATAAAAAAATTAATAATTTTAAATTCTCATAAGAAGTTACTACTAAATTAGTGTTGGAGACGCATCCCTACTACCTTGAATAATGCACTTACTACCATCCCGTCTACCTTGAATCCCTACTACCTTGCATCCCTACTACCTTGAATAATGAGCGTCTATGAAACCACTTCCGTCCATGATGTCACTTCCAGATAACAAGGACTGGTTGACAATGTCAGTCGCAGACGGAGACGCGTAGAGTATGGTCGTCACAAACGAATCCAGCAGTTGAGCAATGATATTAGGCAATTTACTTTTTTCGTGATTTTTCTTTAATACATATTTATTAAAAGTAAATGTGTTTCCCTCTTCAATTATTCAACTACTGACATAATAAACCTGGCAAACGAGGATAAGAACCTATACAGAAAAACATCAACACAACTGTTTGGCGGCGAGATTTTTTTTTATTTTTACACTTAACTAACTTGTTAACGACTATTCGAAACAGTTTACGCTAGGACTCTCAAAGAAAAATGAAACATTGGAAATAAGCGCTGACAAATACGACAACACTTTACACTAAGTCGTAAGTAAACACCTCTAGTCTCGTTACAAAAAGTTTTAGAACTGTGATCCAGTAGTCTTCGGGTAATATTTTGTTGATCTCTTATGTTGTCTTGCCCATAATAATTTTTGTATTTGAATTAAAAAATAAAAAAAGAGATAAAAAGAAAACGTACACCGTATTTTGTGGGCAAAATTATAAAAGTAATTGACCTTAAATTTAAATAAAATTTTCCATTTTTTTATGCTAATTAGTTTTTTCAGCTGGAAATGAAATATAGTTCGTTATTTCTATAGTAGTTATTACTGAGGCTAAATGTATTATTTTATTTTGCAAATTTTGTGAAATGTCTTTATTTTTTTTTTACTGTCTCTTTTGAAAGTGATCGTTTTCAATTGGGATGACTTGACAATGTTCTTTGTTCCTCGTGAAAATACATGAAAGCAATTTTGTTGCAGTTAACTTTTGGAACTATTCTTTCCCATCACCGTCGTTGGCCTTTACAGTATTGTATACGGACATATCAAGTGAGACATGCTATTATTAAACCCCCGCACACAAACACACACTAAAGAAAGGATATATTCTTTTTTTGCCTCTCAAGATTTTTCTCTTCCCAGTTTCAAAAAATATATTTTATTGTTTGCCTGGGAATGATGACCAATATCGATGAGTTCAAGGACATAATTAGGCAATCACTAAAGTCTCAATTACATCACCAGACAAAGTGGGAGAAAAAATCTAAATACAGAATGCAACAACAAGCAACACGCAAGGATGTGATGGAGGAAAAATGGCTTCTTCAACAAGAGACATTACGAGAAATTGTTACTTAAACCAAAGGAAAGAAAACGAGAAATTGCAAGTTCAACAGAAGAGACACAAGATATTGTTTTTAAAAGTGTTGGATAATACAGAACATATTGATGAGAACAGCGCATTTTCCCAAAAAACATATGAAATTCAATCGATACGTTTTAGTACCTATCCGAGCAGGCTATGACGACTGGCGTTTATTATAGGATTTGCGAAGACTTAATAACTGTTAACTATTAAGAATGGGACAATGCCAAAGAATCCGTCTACGCCTACGGAAACTATGAACCACAGAACACAATAAATTCGTTGAATATATTCTACCATATAAGACGAGCGAGCTAAAATTATCTGAAGAGCTCAAGCTCTTATCGGAACTCTTCAGCTCGAATACGAGGCTTTTTCACAAGAAATGGAAGTACTACAATCTGTTAATACGCAACGACGAAGACTATCTTACCTTCGATTTAATTGGAAAAAAACACTGTTATATTTTTTGGTCAAGCTGAATTATAATCGGAGGATTTCAAATGTTTACTTTTCGCAGAGGTCTCGCCTCCGACAAAAAAAAAAACGCAGTAATAATACGACGAATCCTATCTAGACTCGAAAGTAAACAAAGGATCACTCTCCAGAAGTTTACCGGGGATTACCAACGTGTAATTACAGTAATGGACGACTCACGAAACATTGAGGAATCATTCCTGTCATAGGTGAAAAGAACTAATTTAAGACCAAATGATTGCTCTCATGCGAAAAACAAACACATGAGAAGAAAAAACAGGCATAACTAAAGAGTTACGATGTAATCTCCAAACCTGATTCGTCAACAAGATCGTACAACCGTTGTGCCGGAGAACATATGTCCGTTAGATGTTTTTTCATTAAAAAAATAGGCAATGGGTGTCGCAAGAAAGGCCACAAAGCAACGCATTGTAAAACGAACAAAAACAACAGGGTACGACAAACAAGATCGGATAGGGAGGCGAAAAAGAACCGGCGAAAATACGCCCCGATAAACATTCTCAATAAGAGTTGAGTTGAATTCCAGCTGAAACCTGTCCGTTATCAACCAAGGGACATGGAACAGCTTAATGAAACTAACCATGCGTAGGGCAAATAAGTCAACTCGAGCAGTGATGGGCGATAAAGGAAACATTGAGGAAGAGATGTGAAGATAAATTGCGCTATACAAATTGAAAGTTTATGTATATGACGCATCCTAAAACTTGTTGAATTATGGAACCAACCTCTGAAAAACACTGCTATAAGGTAGAAAGCTCGTCGAGGGAGGGTACAACGATTGAGGGATAAGTTAAAGTAAAGTTTTCCCAGCGGGTTTGAGAAGATGTACCAAGGATATAGCCACATTCAAATTGAAGGAAAACGCTCTATTCTTTTCCAAGAAGAAATGGCATCTCCCGTTTTAGGCAACCGGGAGAAACGATAAGAAACAGGAGCGGCTAAAAGAGCCGGCATACGCTGGACAATGAGCACCACAGATTCGGCAGCCCCTACCGAATATGTGGCCAAAAAGTCCAATTAGATTCGTGTAAATGTAGATTTTTGATGCCAGCATCGCAAACACATACATGATGTTAAGAAAATTCAAAGTCCCAGTTTTTTTTAACACAGTCATCACCACTTATCAAGGCCCGGAATCCACTCAGGGATAAGGGTTATTGCAAGTACATTACGTTAGTGTGGAGATTTGATGAAGTGTTTACTTAAGGGGGCGGTTCATTAGGAATTTGTTAATATTGGACTTGAAGACATCCAAGTTGTAGTCCGGTGAGAAGCAGGCAGACGAAACAGAGTTCCACAGCCCTGCAGTTCTAAGAAAGAAGCTTTGTTCATGGAATCCGCGTTTTGATTAAGGCACAGATATAGAGTGGCGGAAGTTTTTCACAGTGGATTCAGCTAGACGGGTGTTTTTCGTGAAAGATTGGCAAGGAGGGACCAGATATTGGAGTTCAGACGAGCATCTGCCATGGAAATAACGATAAAACAAGGATAGGGTCGCAGAATCTCTTCTGTGTGGGAGAGAGGTTGCAGTGTAGAGAAAAGGGCACCCCACTAAGCCACGAAGTATATTTTGTACTCTGTCAAGGCAGGATAGGCTGTTTTTAGCAGCTCCTGCCCAGATATGGCAACAGTATTCCATCCTTGGACATACTTGGCTTGGTTTAAAATGAAAAAATGATAAGGGTTACTTTCTCATGACCGAGGTAAATTCCTAGGTCACATTAATGATACACATCGACCCTGAGAAGACGAAAGCCATAAAAACCGTTCCTGAGTATGTGCAAGCACTCCAAATCTCTCTGGGCCTGGTTAATTATTAAGTCTTCTTAAGGAACATACATGACTTGCAGGCACAACTGAACTTATCAAAGAACAAACAATTATTTTATTAAATTGTTTTACATAATATCTGGAATTAAAGTAAAGTTTACAAAAGTCAAATATTATGGTTTAGTTTTGCTCTAAAAAGAAAACACTTGCTTCGAGACAAACCTATCTTATAAAAGTAGCTGTACTAAATTTTATAGACTTGGCCTTTGTTTTTCTGCTCTGATAAAATGTGCGAAAAGCAGTTGTGATATTAGGTTGCATAGAAGTGTAAACTTTTCTTAAAATCAGATATTCCTCTTTACCCAGAGCTGATCGATTATAGATTTTCAATACTAATCATACGCATTTCGATGCAAAAACCTACGTACGAACACTCACAGAAACATCAAATACTTTCGAATATATATTGTTTTAAAAAAGCGCAGCTTAACATATCCATAGTAAACAAACGAAAGCACATAGCTATTTTAAATGATAATAGATATAGAGTTTAAGTGATTCAATCTAATAGTGACATTAAATATATTACATTAGGCAGTTGGAGTACTATTTTAAATACAATAGTAAGAAATAGTACATCATTAAGAAGATGTTAATTTATCACCTCCGTACACATGTTCATAATCAACGATTTACAATGAAATAAGCAACATAGGCCCATACACATTTAGCATGTAACACTTGCTTACATGTATCAAAGTTATTTTGCAACATTTAGTGTTACAAGATTGCATTTCGTCCGGTTCAATATATGAATAAACTAATGGACGGTTCACTAATGTGGAAACTCGTACTTCTTTCGAGCCACTTTTGTGTTTTCATTTAGGTAGTAATTAAACGTCAATTTTACTTGAAAGAATCCATAAAATAGAGAACGACTGTACACACCTTTTCACATATCCGCTGTATTCTTCATATCATTTCGCAGCAATCTATCATCGAAGAGATGTGCTAGCCGTAGAGAAGATTGCCAATATTAAAGTGCATGGCTTTTCGCGAATAAAAAAAAACAGAAATAGATAAAGTTTATGTCCGCCCATGCAAATAATAACAATTGAAAACATGTGCTATCTCGTATTTTTAAATAAATTACGATTCACTCGATTCAAGCTAATTCGACGTACTTAAATTGTAAACTGTTCAAATCTCTGGAGAACAGTCTCGATGATCAGTGAAAAAGTATTAAAAAGAAAAATACGCCATGAGTGCACTTGAGATTTTATAGGCCAAACTGACGCCATTTAAGCGTAAATGAACCAATCAACTTAGTAAAATTTGATGAATAGCATCGGTAAATTAATAGAAAAATACGAATAAAAGACAAACAAAAATTTTGCATCGGAAAATACTAATTTTACCAAAAAAATAACGTATGTCAAGTATTAAAAATTAAATAAAAATCAACATTGTGTAAAAATGATAATTCGATTTTTTCTTAATTAGATTAATAGTCGAAGATAAATGCGCAACAATACGCTATTAAGATTTGTCAATTAGGTAATTATTAATAGTGTTGGCTTTTAGCCGGGTATGCAAGGTTACCATTTGAAAAGACTGAACAATAAAATGGCGGTTTGCTAATTATCTCTTTGTATGCAGTCAGAAAACTCAGAGTAATTTTAAAGAATACAGGGCGGCTTTCGTGTTACATTAAACATAATTATATTAACGATTATTGATAAATCTGCTTCGTTTTAATGAGAGAAGAGCTAAATATAGAAAATAAAAAATGCGGTTTACCAGACAATGAGGGTTTGAATAGTATCAGTTTTGGAAACTAAAAACACGGTAGAAAAGAAACATATGGGTAATACAATTTTCAGTATTATTGTACAAACAATGAATATGATGTTTAAAGAGAAACAGAATACTTTAGTTGGAGGAAGATTGGTACATGTGAAGATGACAATACACCAAATTCTTTGGATATGAACACTGGGAGAGAAAACAAGAGTTTCACTAGAGACAAAAGTTTTCCAATAAAATACCTTTAATAAAACAGTGCATGAAATATAAATATTTTTTGTTTCTAATTCTTTAAATGTAAATAACATGGATATAACAATTATATATATATATATATGTGTGTGTGTGTGGGTATGTGTATATATATATATATATATATATATATATATATATATATATATATATATGCATGGGTATAATTAAATTGGAAGCGAGTTGCCTATACATTGCAACATATGTGGAATACTTCTTTTCGTATTTATTATTCATAACAGGACCTGTAGAAATTCCACAGGGGACTCATTCATATGTAATATATTGATATTGACATTCTGTATATATTCAGCGTAGCCTGATCGTAAAGTACGCTTATATATGATATTTTAATTTTTGCAGATTTCGTATGTGTTATTACATAGTTAAAATTGTATCTATTTTTTAAATATTATAAAGTTTCAATTTCCAAACTAAAAAAAAATATCTTAATGACTCTAACGCATTGAATCCGAAACAAAGCTAATGAAAAAAAAAACAAATATATATATATATGTGTGTGTGTGTGTGTGTGTGTTTATGTGTGTATTATATATATATATATATACATACATATATATATATATATATATATATATATATATATATATATATATAAGTCGTGGTCCTTCAGCTATAATCGAAGCCGACATCAAAACTTATCAAGAATTGTTGCTAAAATTATTGATAAAAATAGATGACTTAAGTGCTATAATCAAACCTGAAACTAAACTTACTATAAATACGTTTTAACATTATTTATAAAAAATAAATGACTTACCTGTCATCAGCTATAATCGAAACCAAAACCAAATCTCATAAAGTATTCTTGGTAAAATGATATATAAAAAATATAAATGACTGCAGTGCCATCAGCTATAATCAGAATCGAAACCAAATGTTATGAATAATTTCTTGGTAAAATTATTTTTTAAAATAAATATAAGTCTATAACAATTAAACAGCAGTCACTCTGATTGAAGAGTGATACACACAATAAACACGTGTGATTGGCCGGTGTTGCCCCGTTGTTTGTATTTGTGTGTTGAGCATAAAAATAAAAAATAGTAGGAGGAAAAGAACGTGAAAAAAAAGTGGCGTCTTTACTGTTGTGTCAATCACATAACCGGAAGTGACGAAGGTTTACATTAAGGTTAGTCAATCAAAAAAAGGGGATGGCTTTCAAGAATATCAGCGAAAACAGCGACTCTGCCTGTTGAAAAGTGCGAAGTTAAGGATGGATGAATTAACGATTATAGCCAATGTTTGGATATATATCGTCCAAAGGGTTGCGCTTACAGACGATACATATCTGAAAATCTATCCTCAAAAGTTTAAGCCGACAAAACAACCATACATACATACAATTAAACAGACATCTGGGGTTTATATTATAGACTAGTGAGGCTACCCTTTGTTATTCGGGACCATATAAACAATGGGAACACAAGAAAAATGTTAACATATTTGTTATTCTTCGAGTAGAGGACTTGTTAATGTATTGTATAATTTGGTTTTACGAGCAAACTATATTTTACCTAGCCTAGCACGAGTATTACACGTATCAAATAATCAAATAATTGTACCTTACCTAGTATCAGTAATTTATATCAAATATATGAAATAATTTTACATTTGCAAGGATCGGTAATAAGCAGCTAAATCCCACTCCTTCACAGTAGATATTCCTAGATGCAAGAGAGCTTTCTACTCCAGTACTTTCTTCCACAGAACCGCTAGACTTTGAAATTCCCTTCCGGGTCCCTGCTACACCGACTTTACTGACATGCAGAAGTTTAAGTGCAACGTGAACTGACATCTTGCTGCCCAACTTCCTACACGGTACCCCTGATGCTTATGTACCTGATAGTAGCCCCCTACAACAAAGTGGCAATATGCCTTGTTTTGGTGAAAATGTAATAAAAAAAATATATACAACACATATTTAAAATAATTTTACCTACCCCCGGACGGGTAATTTTAAATATATACATAAAGCAATTTTACATACTCTCGACAGGAGTTGTAAAACATGTTAAATAATTTCTCTCACCACCAAGAATGTCATAATTTTAAGAAAACTGAAACAATGTTTAGAAAATGGATCATTAGGATTTCTAAATTAGTACATACATGCATTATCATAATTAAGACGTAGGAATCAATTGCTTCACCGTAAATTTCCACATTACTAGGTTTCTTTCCTTCCTCACAATCGGCACTCTATAAAAAAAAAGAAAAATTATGACATTTCTTTTTAAATGTCTCAGCAGGATTTTCAAATTAATGCATAAATACATTGATTCAGTTAGTGATTTGACAACCCTTGCTTCATTATAAAATTCGACATTACTGTGTTTCGTTTTCATTCCCCACTACTGGAACCAATATTTTTGTTAGAAAAAAGATTTCATTTTCGGAAGGTTGTTCAGTAGATTTTACAAACAAATACACAAGTGTTAAGTTTAGTGATTACCCTTGCTTCACTACAAAATTCCACATTACTGTGTTCTTTTCATCTCGACTATCGGTGCTATATTTTAAGTAAAATTATATCATTTCTTTAACATAACTAACCAGGCTTTCCAAATAAATGCATTGACACGATTGGTGATTAAGAAACTTTTACTTTGCCACGGATTTCAATATTAATGTAGTTCTTCTCTCCGGCATACCGACAACATAATAGGAAACGAACGTATGTTTTTCCGGAATATGATTCCACATACATTTTTAAGAATATGACATTTCTTGGTGATCCCCAAAACGGGCATCACTCTCTCAAACAGAATCCCAAAACAGAACTAAAGAGTTCGTTTAAAATTAACATAATCATGCTTATTTCCCTCAACCACTAGAGCCATCACATCATTCCCGATAAAATTAAACATTAAAAAATATATGGATCACTCCATACAGAAACTGGCCTAGTAAACTTTCATAGAAAACCAACAGTATATATGAATTAATCAAATTTTGAGATCGTAAACTGTTTCAGCCATATCCGGAATCGACTTCACAAATGATGTAATTTTGAGATTGAAAATTGTTTATGCCATTTCCCCGGAAAAAAACAATTTTAGATTCTACTACTTTCATTTAATCCAGAGCGACGCTGAATATTCTGCTAGAATATATTTGCTCCTATCTCATTCAATTCAGGGCCCTGCCAGGGATTCTGCTAATATACATTTCCATCAATCTCTTTCAATCCCAGACAAGCCGGCGATATAGCTTGTATATTTTCTACCCGATCTGATTCAAACTTGAGTAGCGCCGGGTATTCTGCTAATATATATATATATATATATATATATATATATATATATATATATATATGCATCTATTTAATACAATCCACAGCGACGCCAATATTCCTCTATTCAAGATGTGTACCTAACTCATTCAATCCGAGCCGATGCAAGGTATTTTGTTATTATTTATTTCCACCTGCATAATTAGATCCCGGATGACTCCTGGTAATCTGCTTGTATATATTTGGACTTATCTAATTCAATCCCGGAAGACGTTGGGTATTTTTCTAGTATATATTTTTATCTTTCTAATTCAATCCCGAGCGACGCCGGGTATTTTGCTAGTATATATTATCACCTATTTATTCCATCAGATCATCTGCTAGTATATAGTGCAACCTATCTTATTCAATCCCGTTCGACATGATATTCTACTAATATATATTTCCATTAATCACATTCAATGCCAGAAAACGGCAGGTATTCTGCTAGTATTTATTTTCACCTATTTCATTTAATCCTGGGCGACACTGTTTATTGTGCTACTATATATTCTCACCTATTTCAGTCCATCCCGGGCTACACTATTTACTCTGCTAGTATATATTTCAATCAATATCTTCCATTCTGGGCAAATCCCACTAGTATATATATATATATATATATATATATATATATATATATATATATATTGCATCTATCTCATTCGATCCCAGGCGACCTAATGTAATCTGTTAGCATACATTTGCATGCCTCTCATTCAATCACAGTGGATTCCGTATATTCTGTTAGTATATATTTGAACCTATCTCATTCAATCCCGAGATGCGCTGGGTGTTCTGCTCGTATATAATTGCACGTATCTCATTCAATTCCGGATGATGCTGGGTACTCTGGTAGTATATACTTACATCTACCTCATTACATCCCAGGCGATGCCAGGAGGTCTGCTAGTATATATGGGAACCTATCTTAATCAATCCCGAGTGATGCCGGCTATTCTGCTAGTATACATTTCTATTAATCTCATTCAATCCCAGGCAATTCCGGTATTCTGCTAGTACATGTTCCCAACTATCTCATTTAATACAGGTATTCTGCTACTTTATATTCTCACCCATGTCATTGAATCTTGGAGAACGCCGTGTATTCTGCTACTATATATTTCAATCAATTTCATTAAACCCCAGGCTACGCTGGGTATTCTACTCGTATATACATTACTCAATATCTTTCAATCCCGGCGGATGTCGCGTATTCTGCTAGTATATATTTCCACCGCATACATTCAATCGCGGGTTCATTCGGTACTTTGCAGGACTATTTTCTAATATATCACATTCATTCCAGGATTACACCAGGTATTCTGCTAGTATATATTTCCATCAATCTCATTCAATCCAAATGTTGCAATATTTTTACTCCATAATAGGGTATGATCCCGCACAGTCTGGAGGTGGTATTTATAAACGATGCTGTGATCAACAGAAATGGGCAATGAAAAAGGAAATAGATACTTTGACCGAAAATAATACTTATATGGAATACATCACCCAAAAGATAAACATGTCATTTCTACAAGGTGGGTCTTTACAAAAAAGACTACACCATCAGGCGTTGGGCAGTGCAGAGCTAGATTTGTTACTAAAGGATACTCACAGGTTTCGGTATATTTTTCTACATTCGTACCGACAACACACCTAACGACAATCAGAATTTTATTGCAAATTGAATCGCAATATAAATTAAACATCTATCAAATGGACGTAAACATGCTTATTTGAATGTCTAACTGTGAAATTGATATTAATCCTCAGAGGGATTTATAATAAAAAATAAAAATAGCGTGCGGCGATTGAACAACTCATTCTACGGTCTAAATCAAAGTGCTCAGTGCTGGCATGCATTATGTCATTATTATACGATTAAACAATTAATTTAAACAATACCCAACGCAAAAAAATTAAACTACTGATTTTGGTTTCATGGGTGGAGGATATTTTAATCGAATTAAATTGTTGGATAATGTTGACCGATGTTAAGAACAAATGAAGTAAAACATTAAAAAAATGACTGGTCTTGGCTAAATATCCTAGTATTTGGGGATAGAATTTACTCAAAGGAAAGGACTTATTACGATGAATTAATCGTGATACATTGACAGAATACTAGTAACATTTGACATGGGAGAGTGCAAGAAACGCGCTACACCGGTCGAAAAGGATATGAATAAACATATACACATAGAATCTGAACTAATAGAGGATAAATTACACTGAGAAATCATAGGACCTCTTATAGATTAAATAACTGCGACGAGCCCTGATATATACTATACAGTACAAAACTATATAAAAAATAATCGACCGAATATTAAGTATTTAAACAGGGCTAAACAAGTCCTCTGTTGTTTAAAAGGAAATAAAGAACATAAGATTGTATTTAAAATTAAAATAAAAACTAAAATTAGAAGGATTTTCTGATTCAGATTGGGGGAACGACGAATAATGAGTTTAGTCAATATCAGATGGGTGAAAGGTAGTTTAGTTTTTTTTGTTTTTTTTACATGAAGTTCACCACTTATCAAGGCCCAATGGCAACTCAGGGATAAGGGTTATTGTGTGTACAGTAATCAAAGGGATAGTGTAGCAATAGTATTGGAGAATTGGTAAGGTGTAATTATTAGGGGGGCGGTTCATCAGGAATTTGTTTGTGTTGGACTTGAAGACATCCAGGTTGAAGTCGGGAGGGAAACAGGCAAGCGGAACAGAGTTCCACAGGTGTGTAGTTCTAGGAAAGAATATTTGTTCATGGTATCTACGTTTTGATTTAGGCACAGATAGGGAGTGGGGAAAATTATTGACGGTGGTTTCAGCTAGTCGGGTGATTTTTGAGAAAGTTTGGCGAGGGGGACCAGAGAATGGAGCTCAGCGAGCACTTGCCATGGAAATAACGATAGAACAATGAGAGGCTCGCAACTTCTCTTCTGTGGGAAAGAGGTTGCAGGGTAGAGAAAAGGGCATCCCCCAACAAGCCGCAGAGTGTATTTTGTACTCTGTCAAGGCAGGATAGGTTGTTTTTAGCAGCCCCCGCCCTGATTTGGCAGCTTTACTCCATCTTTGGACGTACTTGGCTCTTATAAAGATAGAGAATTGCATCATTAGTGAGATATCTTCTGGAGCGGTAGAAGGATCCCACCATTTTCTCAGCGACCTTGGCTACAGACTTGATGTGTGTGTTCCATTTAAGATCAGCAGTAAAGGTCAAACCCAGGAGCTTATCAAAGCCAGGGGCTTCCCTTAGATGAGAGCCATCCATTTCAATTGATGGCAGATGGAGATCAGAGCGTTTATGATGTAGAGATAGGAGCTTAGTCTTAGATGCATTAAAGTTAACCAGCTACCTCTTTCCCCACTGTACCACGCGGTCAAGATCAGAGGAGAGAGAATCAGAGAGAACATCATCATTTACGGCCTTTGATGTGTTGCCGTAGATGGTCGTGTCATCACCATAGATGTACACGAAAGATTTTAGTATGTGTTTTGGGAGATCATTGATGTAGATGAGGAAGAGAGTTGGGCCCAGTATGGACCCATGAGAGACTCCAGCATTATTACTGTGGGCATCTGATTTCTGCCCATCAACCACTACTCTTATGAGCCTATCAGATAGAAATAATTTAATGATAGAGAAAACATTTCCAGTCATACCGTAGCTGGAAATCTTGTGTAGTAGGTCTTTATGCCAAACCTTATCGAAGGCCTTTGATATGTCGAGAGCAATTTCCCTAGAAATGAAGGCGTTGTCGAGAGATTCGCTAATCCTATGAGATATAACCGTTAGCACATCTGGTGTAGATCTAGCAGAGCGGAAACCATATTGTGTGTCGCTAAGAAGGTTATTTCTGCTGAGGTGGTTGACTACTTCTCTATTTATTGTGGATTCCAGCAACTTAGTCATGACACACAGGAGACTTATTGGTCTGTGTTGAGAGGGGGATGACTTATTACCTGAATTCTTAAATACAGGGCATACTGATGAGGTTTTCCAGGGTGTTGGAAAGCACTACTACTCAAGGCAAGGCTTAAACAGTTTGGAAAGTATGTGGGCAAGTTCTGGTTGTAAATTTTAACACTATAATTGGAATACCGTCGGGACCAGATGATTTACTGGAGTCAAGGTTCTTGATTAGCTTGGCGACCTCACGCACCGATATTTGTATGTTGCATAGCGTGTTGTCTGTTATAGGAGGGAATATGGGGAGTTGATGGCCTTCGTCACACAGGGTAGAATTAGCCGCAAAGTTTTTGGCAAATAGTTTGGACTTGTCGGATGCTGTCGAGATGACCTCTGGTTCATTGATAATGGTTGGGATAGAGCGCACGTTTCTGTTCAAGATCATATTTGCTATTTTCCAGAACTGCTGGGAACCAAGCCTCTGCTCAGCTACTTTGGACTTAACGGATTGCGCATATACTTCTCTTGCATTTTTTATTACTATTTTACAGTGGTTACTGGCGGTTCTGGAAGCAGCTTTAGTGTCAGTGCATCTTCTACGTTGGTTGCTATGGAAAAAGTTAGTTCTGTGTGCGATGGCAGCAGCACATTCGGAGGAGAACCATGGTTGGCTGTTAGTTTTTTTGTTGGAATTTTTTTGATTGTATGAACTGGGCTATGCCTACAAGTAACCATTCGGTCAGATATGATACTATAGAGGATACATCCTTTTTAAACATGGAATGGAGAGGGAGATGAGATTTAAATGCTATCCAAATCCGCCATAGAGTATCGGTATACAGTACGGTCGAGAGGTACGTCTGTAGATTTATTATATTTAATTTTTATCTTAACTGATACGACGCAGTGGTCGGAGGATTCCAGAGGATATAGAACGGAACATGAGCATAGCTCAGGGGAAGTGGATAGAAAAAGGTCTAGGAGGCTTGCGAACTGACCAGTACTATCGGGCACATGCGTGGGCACGCGGACAATGTGAGTGATGTCATAGGCAATGGCAAAATCATAACAGAACCTTCCCACCTCATCAGTCTTATTTGAGTGGGTCAGCCATTCCACATTATGGACATTGAAGTCACCGCAAATGTGAATGTTAGCCGAGGGATGAGCAGACAGGATGTGTTTAATTTTTTTCTGATATACTCTGAAAGAAAGTAATTCCATTGTTGTGGGGGAGATAGAGGTCAAATATAAAAGCGGTGGTGCAAACAAGTGTAACCTGGAAGCACATATAAGGAAGGTTAGGGTCTTCTCTGGAGATATCCCTGCCACATAGGAAGCCATCTTTAATGTAGGCACATATTCAATGCCCGTGACGATCTTGGGGGTCAGATTTAGATGTTAGGTTAGAGTATCCTTTAATTATGAACTCATCTATGGAGGTGGTCGGCCCTATCCCAGTTTCGCTTAGAAAGAATATGTCAGGTTTCGTCTCCTGTAATTGGGTTTCAACCTCTGGACGGTTAGAACGTAGACCCCTGATGTTGGAGAAGGAGATATGCTAGTAGGGGTTTACGTAGGAGGATGGGATTATAGGTTTATTCGTGTAGTACTTACTCATCTGATAATGACCAAGCTCCTTGTTGCTTAACTTTGGTGATCTACATAAAGCAATTGATATTCCCAATAATCACCCATCTGGTGACCAAGGCAATTTTGCTTAACTTTGTTGATCTACATAAAGCATTTTGTATTTCGAATTTGTCACCCATCTGATAACGAGTAAGGAAAGGTTGCTTTACTTTGGTTTCAATTATCGACCAATCACTCTTTTATCTCTTCTAAAACTTTCGTGACTTTTATCAATCAAGCACGAGTCATTCACCTCGCAAAGCATAATAATTTTTTTCTGTAAACTCTACTTAATGTTAGTTAGTTTTAAAGAAGTAATGGTGAGAATCAATTGTATGTAATATATATATATATATATATATTATACATTTTATAAAATAAATAGTTAATCGTATTTCTTATATAAATTACGACCTGTGTTGTGTGTTTTTGTGTCTGCCATAAAAAAAAAAAACTAAGCAGGTTTGGAGACGAATAAGGTTCCAGCCAGAATGTTATCGGAAATCAAGACGTTTTCCTGGGAGACGAAGGAGCCATCCACATCCAACATCTCAGGCATGCTTTTCCCCTTGATACTCAGACTGTATTGAGTGGCGCAGTCACATTATCACGGAACAGTCTCTAACATATTCTGTGTGACACGTGGTTCGGTAACCCACCAGTGACCGGCTGATAGGATTATAAGTATATCTGCTGATGATCTAAAGCCCTATAACAGGCACAAAATATGGACAGTTATACATAAAGCTACGACACTTGCATGATCGTAAGAAAATTACCTCCACACCATAGTGGAATGAGGCCGTAAGTGGGTGGTAAAATGATATGATATTAAGATTACGGTGCTCTCTTTTATCAATTACAAGACGGCTCTCCAACCACCGATATCTATGACAAATAACATTTTACCTGAGAGTTCTTCTTAAAATCCTCGGCTTAATATTTACTGACAATACGATCTAGAACAAATGCATTAAGGATATTTCGAAGGCTGCTGCAAAGAACATGGTTTCCATTTACCTTGTTAGAAGACTACACACAGCTGCGAGAATCCTGTACTTCTACACAGATATTATTCGTCATTGCAGTGAGTATCGTTGACACATCTTTACTTGGTAATCTACTACTACTCCCTTCGTCTTGGATAGCGTATTAAAAAGAGTCTTTAATCTAATATGCCCCATCTTGTCATATAAGCTCGAAGTCGTACCCCATTACCGCAATATTGCATCTATGTGCTTGTTTTACAAGTGTTTCACGGGAATGCGCTCCGATGAAACCGTTACACGTATAACCTTTCTATGTACATATCTCCGACAAACCCGCTTAGCAACTAAACGAAACCACTCGCTTTTTATGTTTTCAAATGGCAGAAACCTTTCTACTCTCATAGTTGATTCTCTTAACCAGCTAGACATTTCGATGCTTTAAGAAATAGCGTTGATGTTACAGAGCGATGGTGTATGCCAAAACCAATGCCTAAATGAAATTCCGGCCAGATTGTCTGTAGCCAAATGTATTTTCACTGTTCATCATCTCCGTGTATGTAAATCTCAGTTGTAAATAAAGTGTGTTGCTTCTGTTTATGCGCAGAAAAGTAAAATTTAATGGTTATTATTCTTTGTTTAAAATGGCGTTGCTATTTTTCAATTGGTCATGTTATGCCCATCAGTGTCAGTTAGGTTCCAATCTCTATCAACGTGTGTATATGACAAAATTGTGTCTGTAGTCTGGCACATCGCGACATATCGATCTCTCAATATAACTCTCAATTTATCTATGTGCATCTTTATCTATATATATATCACTATATATAACTCATTCTATATAGGTATCTAGTTATCACTCTTTACATATTTATACAGTGTGACACCCCCCAAAAAACAGAAGCTAAATGGAGGCCATCTAGAACATATGCTGTAGAACAGAGAAAAAAGCCAAAGATCCTAGTTTTTTGATGTGATGTTATGAATATAATAAACTAGTTTTAACCAAGGTTTCATTTCATTCAGACAAACCACGAAGAAACGGGGCCTAATTAGATTTGGGGCCCGTTTTTTGGGTCACCCTGTATAAAGGCAACTACATATATATGATTTGCATTAAATGATGTATCGACGTGTATGGGTTGTGATGTATGTGTATATGTGTATGACAAACTAATACGGAAACTGTATATATTTATACCTTTTATGGATTTATTTCGTAATCTTTATGGATTCAAAATGCCTAATAAAAACATCCAAAACGGTTGTATTCAATGATTAAAAGATGTGTTCACAATGGATAAGTTGCTAGTAGAAGCCGCTACGGTAATGTATTAAATTTTAGTTAGCATGCTGAAATAACCAGTCAACGCATATCAAAGACACACACACACATACACACACACACACATATATATATATATATATATATAATAAGATGTATAAATGTATATACATACATATGCACATATACATATGCATCAACAGAAGAGAGAAAAATAAAGATACACAGGAAAATGCAAGAGAGAGGAAAGAAAAAATCTTAGGAAGGCCCAAAAATTGTAAAATAGTAAGAGTCATAAATTGTGCAAGTATTATCGTCCATGTCTTACAATATTTAGCTAGTCCGGACTTGTTGGAATTGAAGCGAGATTGTCTCCATAAAAGAAATCTATGAAAGAATTTGATATATGTATAGGGTTTCAACTAAGAAATAATATGAGTGTCGTATACGAAAGGTAGTTTTATTAAAAAATGGCCAACACTGGTTCCGCGCACACAGCTGTCCTTTCCATAAAAATGTTCTGGGTCAATCATTTTTTATGGAATTTGTAGTCATCTGGTGGTTTAAAATCTTTTTTATTCTTATAACCCAGAATCAGGTAACACAGCACCTCGAAAATTTACTGTTACTTCTTATTGGCTATAGTTTTTTCTCCTTACACCTGCCGCTTCGTATACGCATAGTTCCTTCATTACCATGAGTTAGACAAAATGTACGTTGAAAGATTTATTTAAAAACTCAAAAGATATATTGTAAAATGAGAAATAATTTCTCAGTAGAAAATATTGCAACATATAAGTAAAGGTATTTTATAACCAGGTCCTGAAATTTAATTAAAAGTCAGGTATCTATATCAGGAATAACCTTATGATGTTTATTGTAAGAAAGATATTCGTTTTGACAGCGAAAAGTTTTAATTAATCATTAAACAATTATCACTTATGGAATAGATGCTTTTGGTTGATTTATTTTATTTGTAAAATGTCTTATTTTTGGCCTGATAGGGCGAATAAGCTGACCAAGTTTAAAAGTGTGTTTTTGTTATTGACAACAATTAATGATTTGGTTGCGTCATTATGGGAAGGATAATTGTATAATTACGTGTAATTATATACTGCGAAATTATTTCTTAGTTTCGACTCCGTATAAGGAAACAATTATCGTAATTTACTCTTTATTTTGCCGTTGTATTTAAATAAAATATGTAGGAAGGAGAACTTAATGACATATCGCAATACAATGCATATAACTGAATATATGGAATGAAAAAAAGCAAGATATACGGACAGGCGATCAGAAACAGGTGCAGTGTAATCGATATATATATATATATATATATATATATATATATATATATATATATATATATATATATATATATATATATATGCATACAAATATGTAGAAAGAGAGGGGGGAGAGAGATAGACCACCGAGAGATAGATAGGTAGATAACTCTATATATATGTATATGTATATATATATATATATATATATATATATATATATATATATATATATATATATATATATATATATATATATATAGTATGGCAGTGTAGCTTATTTTCCTAGACGTACATCCACTGAAACAACATATGTCTACCAAAAAGTGCTCAATGATTTAAGAGAGTAGGTATATTTTACTTACCTTCTTCAGACCAACTTCGTATCCTATTCCAAATCAAATACTTCTCTGTGTGCTCCTACCTAATATAAGATTTTATTTTGGGGGGTGAAATAAGAAAATAATTATGTATCTTGAGTTGAGTTTTCGAGAGAAATTCTTGGCCTGACGATGTAGTCTCCCCATTAACGTGTGACTACAGAAACATGCATGCACATATGTAGTCAGCAATATCTGTATGAATACATTTAACACTCACACACACACGCACAAATACTCACATATGTAAATATATATATATATATATATATATGCATACATGTTATTTGCTATATATGTGCATACTTTCTTGGAAATGTCATGTTTTAGAGTCTGCGAGTAATTAATACGCGTTGTTGATATGCGGACAAAAATGAAGGATATAAAATTCTTATTCTATAGATTTTTTTCCAGCTGAAATTAAGGAGCCGTTAAATAGAAAATAAAACTAATCAGTAGAGTATGGGTCTTGGGCTTCAGAGATGGGAAGTGACATAAGGGGCGAGGTTAAAATCAATCATTACTGTGTTATCGTTTTAAGATTGTGCCGTGTTTTTAATTTCAATTAAAGATTTTTTCTTCTTTCGCTAATATCAGGTGGTTTGGACTACGCGTTATCTCTATGTAATTTGCATTAATGTTAAGTTGTGTTCAGAGCAATTTTAGATAAGTCAAACAACCCGCATGACAATTGGATATGATCACCAGAAAATAACAGTAAAAAAAAACTTAATGCACATTTTGATAGATATTATAATGCATATCGTGTACGTATATGTAATCATGTATACTTCGCTTCGCATATATATATATATATATATATATATATATATATATATATATATATATATATATATGCGTATATATATATATGTATATATATATATATATATATATATATATATATATATATATATATGCGGCGGTTGTAGGTTCAATCCACGGTTGGGGAAAGGTGTTTGTCTAGCCGCACTGATGAGTTGTGATACAACGAAACAGTACTGTATGTGGATGACAATTAAAGCCCCCCCTCTTTGGGTTGATCACTTTGTAAGTATATTTTCACCCGGCGCGTATTTAAAAGCGCTTAAGCGAAGGCCACTATTAATTTGTTTGTAAACAAGCTAATGGTTCGAGCACTGTGCGACGGGAGAGTGTGGATTTAATACACGCTCTAGGAGAAATATTTACGGCACTGATTCGTAGCCGAATGGTGAGAGCTGCCGACTGTCAATGTGACGGTTGTAGGTTCAATCCACGGCTGGCGAAAGGTGTTTGTCTAGCCCCACTGATGAGTTGTGATACAACGAAAGAGTATTGTGTGTGGATATATATATATATATGGGTGGGTGGATGGGTGTGTGTATGCATATATGTATACGGGGACATCTATATGTGAGCACATCTACATGTGTGTTAACTGAGGCATATTTATCTATAATAGACGCCGTTAAAATCCCCAAGTCGAAAAAATATATCTACCTATACTTTAGAAGTTCATAATTCATGAGATTGTTTGAGTAAAGCCGCAAAGATTTTAGAGACGAGGGCGAAGGAATTCTTTGTATACTGGAACCCCACTAACTACTAGCTAGCTGTCAGAGTATCAACATTTATCAAGATATTTGTTGTAAACATTGTGTAGTTCAGTGAGGCTTTAGTATAGAAAGGAATGCGATCAAGGCCACATGCATTGGAAGTGTCTGGGTTAATTATTATTCTGAGGACATAGGAATAAATGATATCTAGATAATCAAGTTTTACTTCAGACCATATATATATGGGCGTTTAAGAGGGAATGGTGTTGGTGTACTAATTAAGAATTAGGGGCTGATCATTGGACAAGCATGCTTGTCTGTTCAATTCACGTGCAATAGACCTCCTCGTTGATCGATCACAGCAGAATTAATGCTTCAAATGTATGTGCAACAACATTAATAATTATTGAATTCATGAGATTGTATCCTCGTGGAGTCTATGCCTTATACTGATAATCTCGTAATGCTTTTTTTTTTCATTTTTTCATTGAATACTAACATTCATAAATATCTGACTGTTTGTATTTGACTCCTAGCAGGCTTTGTGAACGTAAAGTTAAGATGATCTTGCCATAGAACTTCCTGGTAAGTTGTAGTTCGATGCTTCCCTTATTATATTTATTTACTCCATTTGAACACTGTTCAGCAAGAACAGAAAATATATAATTTCCGAGTCGCATTTTTAAAGTCGCTTTATATTTTTAGTTCATGTCTCTTCAGGTTAGAGCCGGCAATTTAAGATGATCTCTATCGCTATTAAAAGACGGTCAGCGTTATAGGATGAGCAATGAAACATCACAACAGAATCCCTAAACATCGATGTTTGAAAGGTATCAAGATGCAATGCATACTGACCCAAGATATCGTAGGTTCAGAGCAGGAATCTGGTAGTCTACATAAAAGTAGGAGGTATAGAAAATATATAGTTGTTACTACCAGCTGCGTCTATATAGCACACACTAAACATAGCCAAGTATGTGATAGAAACTAAAGTAGCCAAATGTATGTCTTTGTGAGATAGTATCTGCATACAGTACTGCATATATACTGTTAGTGACTGATCAGAGTGAAACCGTTAAACGATAAAGAACGCTAGTGTAAACATAAGTAACTAACGTACTGTTTCAAGGAGAATTTAAAGTAAATGCAGACGTGGTGTATTTTCTAGATTCTACCGTAAGTGAACGAATGTGAACACTAAATCAGTATATATCTATCTATCTATATGTATATATATATATATATATATGTATATATATATATTAGTGAACGAATATATATATATATATGTATATGTGTGTGTGTGTGTTCTGAAAGAATTACGGAAGAGTTAGGAGGATTGAGGAATGTAGGTCGGTTTTATTTAGAACTTTGTTACCTATAGAGGTTACATGAAATAAATATTTCTACTTCATCTGGATCAGTTCTAAGTCATCAGATATCTGTAACTAGTAAATTTTAGTGGGGTTAAGGTTTTTATGTTTTGTCTGTCTGATACGGTTTATGTTTTTTTACGACATTTTATTTAATTGCTTCAGTTTAAGAAAGAAATGGTTAAGCAAATATTTGCGGTTCGAAGTAGATATGAATATATAAGTCGACCATTGTTATCTTAGGAAAGCAGAGAAGTATAGTATATCTTTTAGATGTGCGAAATGATATAACAGCGATTCAAAAAAAATGATATTACAGTCCTAAGTTTATCTACTCTAGAGAATAATTTCCGGCATTTTTTTCCGTTAGTTGCCGGCATTTTGATTGTTTGTTTTCATCGTTCAGCTTTGAAGCAGGAGGGGGGACGGATAAGACGGAATACAGACAAAAAGACAGGAGAAATACAGACAAAATACATAACACACGAAAAGTAAATTTAAAGCAATGTAACAGAACATTTAGGATTAGTTTAGAAAAACAAAAATACAAATAAAAAAATACTTAACGTTTTTGCACTAGAGATTCCGCCAGCGGTTTTTTTTATCAACTGTTAGCTAGCATATGGCTTACTAGAGTGACAGGAGATATCTATTTCCGGATGACTTGGTCGAGTGCCTATCTATAGAATAAAAGTCGTAACGTTTCTATGTGTAAACAATATCTAATTTACATTTTTTTTTGTTAAAAAAAATATATATATTCTAGCTTTTTTTTTTTATAAAGTCCTAAGTTTATCTACTCTAGAGAATCATTTCCGGCATTTTTTTTCGTTAGTTGCCGGCATTTTGATTGTTTGTTTTGTACATGCATGTAAAATGCACGTACATATTTTTGATTATTAATTTTTGTCTTGGTTAAAATATGTTATTATTTAAAGAACATACCACACATTGGAAAATTGAATATCACGTGCCTATTACATTTTATGCTTTTCAAGAAAATTTTGCGTTCATGTTTTTTTCGTTATATATGGTTTCTTGTCATTCGTATCGGAAAATTTGTCATGAAATCAACAAATTTAAATCCTTTGTATTTTATTCGAACGTATAGAATGTATACATAACTTTTTCAGCTTCATCTATCTTAATGCGTACAGATCTATTAGGTTGACCCAAAAATTGCTGATTTTTTTTATTTTTGATTTCAAATGATATTTTTTTGAATTCGTAATAATACATTTACTTTATATATTATATATTATTATATTATTAAGAACGTTTCCTCGATGTACTTTATTATTTAAATTACAATCGTTTTGCAACCACCATGTCTTCTTTGCAGAACGTTGAGTACAAGATGGAAATAAAGTAAATTCGCACAATTGTCTCATTTCCATTCAAGCTAGGTCGAAATAATGTTGAAAAAGCTTGCAATATCTACGAGGTGTCTGACCGAGAAAACATTACTGAACCAACAGCACAATGTCTAAAAAATTTTGTGGTTGCGACTAGATTCTTTAAGAAAACCGTGTAGTGTTCGATAATCAGATATCGAAAACGATCAATCAGGAGCCTTAGTAGAAGCAAATCAAAGCATAACAGTTCGAATAAGATGTGTTTCGTAATTACACGTAATATATGCGACTATTTCTAACCACGTGAGAGAGATTAGAAAGAAAAAAAAACTTAATGAATAGGAGCCTCGCAAATTTAAAAAAAAACTAGCAAAATAAATACCGGTATGAAGTGCCACCTTCACTTTACGCAACAAAAACGACCTGTTTTTGAACCGGGTTGTGACTCGCGATAAAAGTGGGTTGTTCCCGAAACCAGAATTGCACTAAACGAAGCGCATTCTGAGTGTTTGGTGTTTTCCTACCGGTCTCATCGATTACAGTTTTTTGAATCATGACGGATAATTATTGTCAGCAAATCGTTCAAATACATCAGAAATTTTGTCAACATCTAGCATTAGTCAGCAGAAACAAAACAATACAATTCTACCCGATAATGCCCGATCTCAGAGTGATAACGCGGCCTTCCGAAGGTGAACGACTTGGGCTATGAAACTCTGTCTTATTCTTCATACTCCCCAGATACTGACTATCACTTTTTCAAGCACTGCGAAAACATTTTGCATGAGAAGACCTTCAAAAAACCTACGAGATATAGGAAACTCCTTTAGCGTCTTCATCGTCACTAGCACACCAGATTTTCAAGTTACGAGGATCAATAAAATAGTTTTCATTGGCAAAATGTGTAGTTCTGATGCTGCTTATTTCGATCAATAAATTATGGATGAAGTAGAGTTATAGTCATCTGAATTTAAAAGTTAAAAACCGCAAGTACTTTCTTGTTAAGCTGGTATATGTTAATGGAAACGATGAGTTAATAAGCCGATATGAAAACAACTATTCATGTTTGACAACTTGTGTGCTTATATTATACAGTGAGAAAGAACTAAATAAGGGGTGCAGTCAGCAAAGTAATACGATCATACATGTGTCGTATTCGTACTCTCGTCTCTCTCTTCTCTCTTGATCCCCCAAAATATTTTATAATTATTTGTTCTGACAGAATAAACGTCACGACCAACTCCTGGGATAACGGAAAAATGATATTTTATGGTGTCGCCCTTTTTAAAACGTGGCACTCCTTGGCAATAACTTAACCATGTTATATAGTTCTTATTAATGCTATAGAATATTTTTTTTCATTATGATATCTGGAGTCAAATTTGGGTCCAAGTAGTTATTTAATTTTTCCTTCTTTTTTTAACTGTAATTATATCGTGAACTTGATTTCAGAAAGATCAATCACTTCAGTTTTCTGTACAAAAAAACTGATTTATTTTATATTGGTAAAATCTTTTCATACAATATGCTTTCCTTTCTGGAGTTTCCATCTCTGCTTTACTTTTTGATTGAAAATAGCATGCTTGTCTTTTAATTTGATTTTAATATATGTAAAAATAGGTGTTCTTTTTTTTAAATATTTTATCTATTTTAGTAACTCATTATGCTTATAATGTAGTTCCTGTTGTTGAATTTAGATTATATATAAAAGTAGTTTAACTGTGCATTGCATCACAGAGTCCTCCAATGGCTTGGTTTATTTCCTGACGAGAACTATGGAGTGAATAGCCCGCACTTTTTTCGTTCTTTTTTTTATATATCTCTTTCGGACTGAGAAGCTTGCTGAGTCTTGTTGGACATTTATTTCGATGAGAATTGTTTTGGTAGCTTGTGCCTGGCAGGTTTAGAGTAAGAACATTCTGGCTGTTGTTTCGTACTTTCAGTACATAGGATAAAATTTGTTGGTAACATAATCTGCATATACACTATCATCGGATGTAAAAAATGGGATATTCTTCATGCAGTGTTGGGCATGGTTAAAGATCATATAATAACAAGTAGTGAGTTCTCCCCGAGCAAAATACATCAGGATAAGTTTCGACTGTTAGTTTATATTTTTGAATATATGACAGAAAATTAACACAATACTCCCATTTCATGAGCCACAGACAAACTAAATCAAATAAAAGTCATCGAAAGCAATTAGCAAGTTAACACAGGATACAATCTCAAATTAATTCACCGTTTACTTTATGTTCGCATTAAGAAATATCCGTGGGCATAGATGTATCATATATGATGTTCAATCATTTCTCTTATAGAATTATTCTATACCTCTTAACCCTTTCTATCAATTTAACATTAAAGGATACCCCTTATCTCTAATGTAAGAATTCTGGCAATTATGTACAAGGATATGATCTGTATCTATAAACGCATGCGCTTAAATATAAAGAAGAATTTAGAATATGATGGTCAGTTTTCATGTCTCCTGTACTTGACTTATAACACTACTAATACTTTTCTCTGCCGTTCTCTCAAGAATCAGTGTGTTTTCCCTAAGCAACCATATAGTTGGTCGTATAGATGCGGCATTATTCTTCGGTAGGAAAGCCAAGTTACATATATTCGGGGATTTTTATGCACATCTTACTACTATTCTTTGGTTCCGAGTTAAACAGACGCAATTAGTAGAAGTGCACCTAGCTTCACTGTACTGCATGTCCTAACATATGCAGTCACGTTGGCAACACAGCTTCTAGATCGTAAAAAAGCAATGTTATTTCTGGATTTAACTTCAGACGAAATGCCGACCACCTTTTGATATTATTTAAGATCAAGCTATACCTTCAAATCAAAACTGCGATGCACTTGCTACAAATCATATGCTGCTTCATTATAGCTGAAAAAGTAATCCGTCAGAGCTCCTTTATAAATGAATATATTTCTCTTCCTGCTGAACAGTGTGAAACTTAACAGTGCACATCTGACATTTACTTTCCTACATGAAAATAATGAAGTAAGCTGAACAACGGTACAATTAAAGATGTGCAGGGGAGGGTCCATTAAAGAACGGGCATTTCTCCGATCTTACGACCGCAAGTCAAATCAACATAGCCATTAATTAAAAGAACCTACAGCTATTTGCAAGTATACATTTCCGTAACAAAGTCAAGGCACACTGAAGTAACCAGGAACGCTTTTCGACTTGCAGCAAAGACAAACGCGTTACTTCTGGAAAATGTACCATAGTAAATAATTCCTCCACTATCCCACGATTCTGAGGGCATTTTCATAGCAAATAAGAAAGCTGACCTGCTTGCGGGGCGGTCAACCTTCAAGTAAAAAAGAAAATTCAATTTTCAGCCCAAACAAGGAACAGTGCCACTTTGAAGTAGAGGGCTACTATCAAGGACATAATTTGCGGGGACACTGTGAAGGGAGATGAGTAGAAAGATATTTGTTCACATTACACTTGAACTTCTGCATATCAGTACAGTTGGGAAAACAGAAGACTACATTTAACATAGCTGCTGTTGAACTGGCTTGCCTTAATCCATATTGTTTGTCAGTCAGGAATTTAGCAGCTGTTAGGTGCTGGACTAGGGCTTGATTAACTTAGAACTCAAATATTTTGCCGACAGCGGGAGGAGGCTAATGGGGCGATAATTTACTCGTTCAGTTCTTTCACCAGAATTATTTAAGACTGGTATCACAAAAGCTGTTTTCCAGCAGCCAGGAAAGCAAGATTCGTTAAGGCATATATTGTAAAGTTTGGAGAGAACTGGAGCAACCTAAACAGAGCATTTTTACATGAGAACCATTAAGCAACCATCTCCAAATTTTAAGTTACAAACAGAAATGACACTTGTACAACTGAAAACCTAGTCGCTAAAAATCTAGCCAAGTATAGCTTTCCTTATGGCTGTAAAATGTTTTTCATTTATCAGAGTGTAGTAAATAAGGAAAGCCAGTACTCCCTAGATACATCTAATGCCGTTCATCAAGTATATCATGGACTGCTGCTCAGGAAAATGTATTGCTATGATGTTTCTGAACTTTATACAACCTGGTATTCTTATATTGTTTTCCTTGATAAAATTATGTTATATATTTACATGTTTGCTGATGACTATGCTCTACTATAGATCAGTGAAGAAAATGAATGTGCACATATAAAAAGCCCTAGAAAAATCCCAGGAAAACGACATTCTTGACATTTGATGCAAATAATATACAGTCCCCGTCTTTTAACAATATATCTTTACCCCCAAAGATTGCCACGACAAATAGAACGTTTCCTGCGATTAGTTGGTTCAAACTCCTGGTGCTAACATTCGCGTGCAAATGAATTGAGAAAATATCAGACACATTTCTAATAATGCTGCTTATAAAACCGTATTATAAACATACTTACACTACACAGCATCGTATATATTTACAAATCACTACTATTAAGAGTGGCGTTGCAAGCTTAGATAAGGTGCGAAGTAGAGTTTCAAACCGAATGGATAAAGTTCCAACGTTTGTACTATCAGAAAAATGGCAGGTACATGTGCAGGTTTTACATTGGATTCAATGAAATGTTCTATGTTAAACGCACCTTAACTTGTATCACCTACCTGTATCTATTCACAACAAACTCTAAAAGCAATAATATTCTACTTTTTCACTGTATAATCCTTGGATGCTAGGAAGTATATACTCTAATAGAGTCTTTCCAAAAACTGCCGGACTGGATTTTTTTTTTCTGATTAGCTCAAATGTTGGAAACAATGAAGAAAATTAAAAAAAAGATTTATAGCTATAATAAGAAGGCAACAGTCAGCTATATTTAATATGTATATTAGTAAATATCTAGTGTTATCAACAATTTCGCAATTAGTCTAATACGAGTTCCGTAGGACATCATTTGGAATCTCTTTAAAAACATCCGGGTAAAGAGACAGGAATCTAAAGTCAACGCAGAAAAATTCTGCAATAAGATGCAAGAATAAAATCCTATCCTGAACAGTAATAGTTCATGTAAAGAAAGGCATATAGTTTGTTTGTTTAAATATCCGGTTCAAATGAAAAAGACTTCAAAATTACAAAAATAAAACTCCATGGACTAATATACATAATTTTATTTCCTATTCCTTGTTTCAGATAGGACATTGTAAGTTTAAACTTCTTCAATATCTTGACTTATACCCTGGTTGCGATGATTAAACTTTTCTATTAATTTTTTTCTGCTTCATAGTTTTAATAGTATTAATCCCGTTCTTCGAAACTACAGTCTTTTGTGTTAAAATAAGCATTACTTCTGGAACAATAATTGTATTGCAAACACGCTTTGGACGACCATGTACATCCATTATTCATTGCTGGTATTTAAGAATTTAGAGTGTCCTTTAGAATAGAGAGTGGTATTGGTGCAACACCGTAGGCAGATCGACCACCAGACTGAACTAACGGCCAGTCCCGAACTCTTTTTGGAGTATCTTCAATGCACCCGTAACCAAGGGGAACAACTATGGAGGAGGACCTAGGCTGTAGATTTCAGATTGGAGCAATAGGATGTTGTATAGCGTACTCGACATCTTCCGACAACTTCTGTATTCTAACTTGCTCCCAGTTGTCTCGACTCTGTCCTGCCGATTAATCAGGCTTGTTTTTTCTAGAGAGTGAGCTGTTTTTGCGTAAACCACCTTCGCATTAATAAAGACTCCTAGCAAGTTCTATACACAGTGATGTAACTAAAAGGTTTCGTTTAAACATCCGTCCGGATTTTCGAGTTCTACATATATATTCCCGTGTTAAAGATGATAAATCTTAAGAAGGTCGTAGACAGCATTGTCCGAAACGTTGGGAAAAATCACAGTCATCATGCGAACAGTAGTCTATCAGAACACAAAATTATATGAATAACAAATGTTCCCCTGAAATAATAAGAAACGTTATAAACAATATAGTTAAAAATATATTCTAGAGCAGAATCGGTACCAAATCAGTCTTCATACGTATTTCACTGTTTTTATTTAAACAATATCGGCGTTTCAATTTTAAAACGGCAATCTCATCTCTCTCTCTCTCTCTCTCTCTATATATATATATATATATATATATATATATATATATATATATATATGTGTGTGTGTGTGTGTGCGCGTGTGTGTGCGCGCGTGTGTGTGTTTATATTGGTGTGAAAGATGTATATATATAAGATTGTACTTTTAATATATATATATATATATATTTAAAACGACAATCTTATATATATATATATATATATATATATACGTATACATCTTCCACACACATATAATCAAGCACACACACGTATACATGTGTATATAAACATTTATATATATATATATATATATATATATATATATATATATATATGTATATATATATATATATATATATGCTTAAGCTTGACGAATCCTAGCTTTGATGAAACGCGGAATAGTGTGTATAGCTTAATTGCCATATATCATTTTATAACTTACTACTATTATATATATATATATTTTTACAAGGGTGTCACCACTTATCAAGGCCCAGATGCCACTCAAGGATAAGGGTTAATAGGTATACATTAGTCATTGTGATTTTAGCATAGTAAACAGTGGGAATTTTGAAACTTGTATTACTTAGGGGGACGGTTCAATTAGAACTTGTTCACATTGGACTTTTTTTTTCATAGGTATCAACTCATTATCAAGGTCAACGAGGCAACTCAAGGATAAGGGTTAAAGAGTGTACAGTAGAAATTGCACAATATAATAACACTGGTCA
This sequence comes from Euprymna scolopes, assembly GCF_053919585.1. Classification (NCBI taxonomy): domain Eukaryota; kingdom Metazoa; phylum Mollusca; class Cephalopoda; order Sepiida; family Sepiolidae; genus Euprymna; species Euprymna scolopes. The sequence goes on along the minus strand of NC_136489.1, from coordinate 75,144,771 downwards.
ACAAATTTTTATTTTTTTTCTTTGGCAGACCATCTAGGAGTGTTTTCTGGGGGTTTGAAGGTCGCTGATTACGAATATAACATTGGTTTTGCCAGATTGGCTCTAGTTTAGAAGATACTGATAGCCGCAAATAAGCCTAAACTGCTAAAATTCTCCCTGAAATACTTCAATATAGAAGCAGTAAATAATAATTTTCTGATATTATTGAATCATTATAATGATTATGTATATATTGAAGTATTTCAGGGAGAATTTTTATATAATTATTTATATAGGGAGAGTTTGTATATAATTATATACTGTAATTACTTAATAACATGTTCCATAAATATAGTTGCAGAATAAATTAAACAGTAATTAAGAATTTTCTTTTTAATTCCACAGTTGAAAATGAGTTCCAGAGATAAAATGAGTTCTTCTAGAAGATATTGTAGATATGAACCGGATGTCTTTTGTTACATCTGTGGACAGTATATGATGGCACAACAAAAGAGGAATATTACAGACCTTGTCAAGAGGGCGTACAAAGCATACTTCGATATGACACTTGGTGACCAAGACAAGTCTTGGGCCCCACATATGGTGTGCAAAACCTGTGTAGAAAGTCTCCGCGGTTGGACCAACGGTAAGCTGAAGTTGAAGTTTGCTGTACCAATGGTATGGAGAGAGCCCAACAATCATTATGATGACTGCTACTTCTGTCTCAAGGACATGACGGGGTTTAACAAGCACAAGAAAGCAAATTGGCAGTATCCGAGCCTGGATTCTGCTATCCGTCCTGTTGCGCACTCTGAGGATCTACCTTTGCCTGTTTTCACCAGTTTGCCTGAAATCGATGAAACCGAAGAGATTCCAGCTGATCTTTCAATATCAAGTGATGATAGCTGTAGTGACTATGAAGAACCCTCAAATGGCCCTCAGCTTTTCAATCAATCTGAACTTAATGACCTAGTGCGAGACCTTTGTTTGTCGAAGGAGCAGTCTGAAGTTCTTGCATCACGACTCCAAGAGAAAAACATTCTTGATTCTGGCACAAAAGTAACATACTATAGGACAAGGGAAGGCAGCTTGCTTCGTTTCTTTTCTAAAGAAGACGACCTGGTCTTTTGTAATGACGTTTCTGCACTTCTTAACTGCATGGGGATCTCATCATATGACCCAGCAGATCGGCGTCTCTTCATAGATAGCTCGAAAGCAAGTCTAAAAATTGTACTTTTGCACAATAGCAATAAGTTTGCTCCTGTACCAATTGGCCATTCTACCAAGATGAAAGAAGAGTATGATGCTATCAAATTTGTTCTTGAAAAGCTGAATTACAACACTCATAAATGGCTGATTTGTGTGGACTTGAAAATGGTGAATTTTCTGCTTGGTCAGCAAAGTGGGTACACAAAGTATCCCTGCTTTCTTTGTTTGTGGGATAGCAGAGCAAGAATCCAGCACTGGAGAAGGGAAAACTGGCCAGAACGGGAAAGTCTCGAAGTCGGCACAGCCAACGTCATCAATGAGCCTTTGGTACCCAGGGATAGAATCATCTTCCATCCATTGCACATAAAACTAGGGCTCATGAAGCAGTTTGTTAAGGCGTTGAACAAGGATGGGGATTGCTTCAAGTACATATGCAGGCATTTTCCAGGTCTTTCCATCGAAAAAGCTAAAGGTGGCATCTTCGATGGACCTCAGATTCGAACGCTCATGATGGATTCTGACTTCACTAATCATATGAACACGGTTGAGTTAAATGCTTGGGTGTCCTTCACAGATGTAGTGACAAACTTTTTGGGAAATCACAAAGCTGACAATTACAAGCAATTGGTCCGTAAGATGCTTACTGCATACGGAAAACTAGGGGCAAATATGAGCATTAAAGTTCATTACTTGTTTAGCCACCTCGACAGATTTCCTGGTAATCTTGGTGATTACAGTGAGGAGCAGGGAGAGAGATTCTATCAAGACATCAAAACAATGGAAGAGAGTTATCAAGGCAAATGGGATGAGCACATGATGGCAGACTACTGCTGGAACCTTTTGAGAGACTGCCCAAAAGTTGCTCACAAGCGAAAATCGTATAAACGTCAATTTTAGTTTTGTGAATAAAATATTGTTTTGTGTGTTCATTGTAACTAAGAATCTAGTGTATAATGCTTTGCATTAATTTATGATATATAACTGATTATGCAAATGTTTTTTTTCACTTGGAGAATTAAAATTCAGCAAATTTTTAGCAAATTTTTTGTATATCCTCGAAATCTATGAAAAGTGTTCAGTTATAGGATAAATGAAATGATGTTATATCTAACTTAACTTGTTAGATTGAGATTTTACACTGTCTTTGTGGTTTAAGATTATCATAAAAATCAATATCTGACATTTATGCACTATTTAGCCGTTTTTTGTACGTTTAGCTATGGTCGCGAATGGGTGATTTCAGACAAACGACCCCCTGTGATATCTCAAAAACTAGAGCCAATTTGAAAAAACTAATGTCAGATTCGGATTCAGTGCCCTTGAAAACCCCAGAAACCAGTCTTACTTTGCCTGCCAAAAATATTGTGTTGACCAGTGTAATCATTAGTAATGAAAATTTGTTAAATTTGATAACTTATATGGAACGGCTCATCAAGAATTTATTTACGTTAGACTTGAAGACAACCATATTGTAGTCAGCCGGAAAGCAGGAAAACGGAAGACAATTCCACAGGCGTGCAGTTCTAATGAAAAAGCTTTGTTCATGGAATCTACGTTTAGGTTTAGGCACAGATAAAGAGTGGGGGGGAATTATTGATAGTGTTTACAGCTAGACGAGTGTTTCTTGTGAAAGTTTTGCGAGGGGGGACCATAGATTGAAGCTATATATATATACATATATATATACATATATATATATATATATATATATATATATATATATATATATATATATATATATATATTTATATCTTGCATTTTGCGGTGGTGGCAATACCAAAATCTAATAAAGCACATATGAGCGAATACTATCGAAAATCTCTGAAATCGAATTTTTATATCTTATTCTTTAATAAAATATGGATTATTAATATCAAAATCATTTAATATGAAAACGAGTTAAGTTGGTTATGTTTTATTTAGTTTCAAAATGCTTTCCTGTGTTTCTATTAGTATATTGTTGTTTTTTTTTTCGATTCATTTTGATATTACTTGGACCCATAAACCTAAATGTATGGAGAAACTATCATTAATTCATGAGACTAGAAAAACATTCCTGAAATTCTACTAGTAAATCTAATGGAAACAGTGACTTCAAAGGCAATTACTTTTTGTCGGCAGTATCACATTTATTTATTATGTTTTTTGTGGTATTTCAACCACTCTTTAGAGATATTACGATCTATTCCTCATGCGCCAAATCGCTCAAGTGTGCCATATTATGTTTAGAAGTTCCATATTCATTTATCATTTGTATATTGTTCGATGTTTTCATATTTTTCCACACAAGATATAATAAGATAAATATATAACTATGGTCTATTGCATTAATACTACAAAAGTATCAAATGAAACAAGATGACCTTAAATATAAACGTCAAAATTGAATCTATCTGTATCTAAAATGTGTTTCTATAAATATGCACATATATGTGTGTATGTATGTATGTATGTATGTATGTATGTATGTATGTATGTATGTATGGGTGCATATGTTTTTCGGGGTCAACGGCCTACTAGCACCGTGTGTGTTTGTGTGTATGTGTGAGTTGGGGTGGAGAGGACTCCTGTAAGCCGTGGTGAAGGTAACCTTTTTAGAAGAAGCAAATCTCTGATTTAAAAAAAAACATAAAGCGTGAGACCAGTACCCGCATTAAGCTGGTCTGCAGTTTAACTTGTTGCTGGGTATCTTGTCTTGCTTGTTGCTGGATCTCAAGATTTTGAACCGAGAGAGAGTTAGCTGTCGTACAAATCTAAGACTATGTAACATCATCTGTGTATAGATACTCCCTCAGGCATTTGTCTATAAAAGTGGTCATGTGGCGATGGAAAAGTTGTGATTCATGGAGGCTTGAAATGCTGGAAGCATGTAATAATTGATCTCACTCACCATCTTCAGCGTCATGCTTGCTTGAGCGTGTGAATTCACCAGTAGGACTAAAAGAAAAAGTCATTTTTGGGCTCATTGACTTTAAGTGTCTGAGGAAGTCGCACTCATCTGACAATACGTTGCAATCCTCATATGTTTGTAAAATGATGTGTCTTTGTTGTCGTCATCGTTGTCTGCGGCGGAGGTGTGGGTCTTGTGAACAAACATTTTATTTATAAAAGAAGAGAAAGCGGAGCCCAGGCGTTTTGGTGCTGGTCTGATGGATTTTGTTTTCGTCTTGTTCCTACGTCCATTCATTTCTAAAGTTACAAATTGTGTGCTTTGAGTTGTTTTTCTTTTTTTTATTCATGCAAAACTCATTGACTTTTACCCATCATCTTCATCCTGATCATTAAGGAGTTATGACTTTTGGAACGCTACTTCATGTGTATTTTACATGTATATGTACGTGTTTATATGCATATGTATGTATATGCTTACATGTGCTCCTCGATGTATGTATGTGTGCATGTGTGTGTATATGCGTATGCATGTTTGCGTGCATTCTGTATGTATGCATGTATATGTGCATGCATGTGTTTATTTCCATGTGGATGTGGGGTGGAGAGGGATCCCGTCTATTGTGGTGAAGGCAACCCCTCGAGGAGAAGCAATTCATTGATTAAACAAACCATGTAGCGGGAGACCAGTACCCGCATTAAACTGGTCTGCAGTTTAACTTGTTGCTCGCTATATTGCTCTAGTTGTTTGCTGCATCTGAACATTTTGGACGGAGAAGAGATTTAGCGGTCGTACAAAGCTAAAAAACTCTAACATCATCTTCTATAGATACTCCCTCAGGCATTCGTCTATAAGTCGTGGAGCGATGGAAAAATTGTGACGCGTGTAGGTCTGAAATGATGGAAGCATGTAATAATTGATTTGTCAAGTTTATATGGGTAAATGTATTTGAGTATGTATGTATGTATATATGTGTGTGCATGTATATATCTATGTATATGTGTATGTAAATGTATGTGTGTCTATGTGTATATGCATGTATATATGTGTGTGTATATATGCATGTATATCTATGTGTATATGCATGTATATATGTATGGGTTTATATGTCTATATGTGTTGTATTTGTATATGTATATAGGTTTGTGTGTGTACGTATGTGTACGTGTGTATATGTATATGTAAGTATATATGTATATATATGCATATATACTTACATATACATATACACACGTACACATACGCACACACACACAAACCTATATACATATATGTGTATATGTGCAAATTCATACATATGCACATGTATGCATATGTGGGTAAATGTATGTATATATATATATAAATGCGCATAAATGTGTACGTAACTGTTTATGTATATGTAGGTGTGTTTGTATTTGTATATGTGTATATATGGGTATCTATGTATATGGATATATATATATATATATATATATATATATAGTGTAGTTGGGAGAATTCTTATAAAACTAAAAAAATCTTTGAAACTTGAAGAAATGGTGAATATGAACAGATGCAGACAACTAGTATCTCACATGAAACAAATTATGATAAAACAAATCTGAAGATCTGAATCAAGAATGGAAAAAAACAGCCAATTACTCAATGTTTCGCCTCATGTTTTGCGGCCTTTTTCAAGTTCGAGGAAAAGAGCTCAATATGGTATCCAGCGAGACGATCAGTCATCTAAGGAGTATATATATATATATATATATATATATATATATATATATATATATATATATATATATATATATATATATATATATGTATATATATAGTGAGTATGTAACATATTTACGTTCATGTAATCAAGCGAATACATGAGTTTTTATATATATATATGTATATATATATTTGTATATATATATATATATATATATATATACGTGTGTGTGTATATGTACGTGTATATGTATTCAAACTGAATGCACTATAATTTTTTTACGTAGTATATATTTTTACATAGTAAAACACCGTACAAAAATAGTAAGCGGGTAGTGGGCTAAAAATATAACTTTGCGTGTGGGGTTTGATAGAAAAGAGAATTATGTAGTGAATGACTTCATTTCAATTTCTATTTTAGATGTATTATTTGGTGAACGTGTACATATATATATATATATATATATATATATATATATATATATATATGTCTGTATTTTGTGTAAATATGTATGTATAAGTGTATTTATGTATGCATCTGTATGCATGTGTGTATATATGTGTGTATATGTGTATATGTGTGTATGTATATGGATGTATATGTATATATATGTATATGTATATATATATACATACATCTACTATAAATACTATTTAAATTGGCTGTCTCGTATACGATGATTCTAATAATGTATATTACAAGAATGTATGGGGGTCTGGGTATATATATACATGTATGTAGTGTATGCATGTATACGCCAGTGGGGACTGGAGTGGTATGCTGTTTCATATATAAATGGGTTACCACACAACTGAAGAAAAACGACACCTTATTATTATTAAAAAAAGGTTTTTGCATCTGTGCCTGTATTGCTGTGTTTCTATGCGTGTGTATGTATGTGGGTATATGCATGAGGCTATGTGGGTGTCTATATGTATCTTTGTCTCGTATACGTCTGTGGAAATTTGGGGACACGTGTGGATGGAGATGTGTGTCTGCGCCTGCGGTTGGTCTGACTGCGTATGTGTTCTGTGTATACTGGTGTGCGTGTGCGTGTGTGTATGTGTGTATGTATATGAGTATGTGTGTATGTTTTATATATATATATGTTTTATGTGCATGTGTATATATATGTATATATGTATATATATATATATATATATATATATATATATATATATATATATATGTATATCTGCATTTTGTTGGGACGTCTGTCCGCTTGGGGTCGCCGGGTCTTGGAGTCCCCAATCGGCAGTCATAGTATTGTTATTATTATTGATATTGTTGGTGTCATTATTATGATCAATATTATGAGAATTATTATTAGGATTGTTTGGGGGATTAATATTAGTTCTGATATGATAACAGTCATGATGTATGGTATCCAGGTGTGTACATGGATGTCTGTGTTTGAGGGTACATGCATTGATATAACTGCGTATGTAGGTATAGATGTAAACATGTTATAACAGTATGTGAGCATTGTATGTCTATGTATGTATATGTGTGTGTGTATATAGTCGCGGGCGTATCAATGTGTGGGTGTATATACGTGTATTTATATATATATATATATATATATATATATATATATATATATATATATATATATATGTATGCGTGAGGAGTTCGATAACTTTCGGCGTTTTATTTTTCGTTTGTTTGTTTATTTGTGTTTTATTTTGTTTTGTTTTGTTTTGTTTAATGTTATTTTTATTCCTGTGTCGATATAATTGTGGCCTGTTTTCAGTGCGTGTGTGTGCGTGTGTGAATGTGTGAGTGTGTGTGAGTAAAATACAAGGCTCCTGAGTATAGATATAAACGTATGTTTCCTTCTAGTATGTGTGTGTTTGTGTGTGTGTTTGTGTGTGTGTGTGTGTGTGTGTGTGTGTGTGGATTGAACGGCACCGGTCAGTACGCAATGCCCATGAGAATGCTTTTAATTTACAGACCGCTAGACAAAAATACTATTTTCTCAAGTACCTTATGCCATAAAAACCAAAAAATAGGATGGATAAAATTAAAACTAAAAAAAAGGAATATAAAAAAGGGAAATAAAAAGAAGATTTTTATTATGTTCAAAGACCTTACTTTTCCTCTTCCCGCTCATAACGTCCACCCGTGTTACATTCTAATTCACCCAACGCGGGTGATTACAGAAACATGTATGCACATATGTACCCATCAATGTTTGTATAAATAAATTTCATATATATATATATATATATATATATATATATAAATATGTGTGTGTATGTGTGTGCTTGTATATATATGAATGCATATATATATATATATATATATATATATATATATATATATATATACACGCACACACATACACACCAACACGTGTATATATATAAATGTATACGTGTATATATATATATATATATATATATATATATATATATATAAAATCCAGTACTACCTGCCTCATTGTCGGGTCACCCGCGACTAAACTGGTTCCCCCACCAGACTTGTTAGGTGAGGAGGGAAGTTAGTCTCCTTGAAGGATTAAAATCAAGACCATGCAAAGGGTTATGAACCCTTTTTCGGGGTCAACGGCCCACAAGCACCGTGTGGGTTTGTGTGTATGTGTGTGTGTGTTTGGGTGGAGAGTGTTCCCGTAAGCTGTGGTAAAGGCAAACTTTCTAGAAACAAGTCTCTGATTAAAAAAAAAACATAAAGTGGGAGACCAGTACCCGCATTAAGTTGGTCTGCATTTTAGTTTGTTGCTGGCTATCTTACTCTTGCTTGTTGCTGGATCTCAACATCTTGAAGCCAGAGAACTGCTGAGCTGTCGTACAAAGCTAAGATTATGTAACATCATCTGTATATAGATAGTTCTTCAGGCATTTGTCTATTAAAAGTGTTCTGTGGCGATGGACTCATTTTTGGGCTCATGGACTTAGAGTATCTGAGGAAGTGACACTAGTCGGACAGGACGTTGCAATCATCATGTATATGCATGTATGTGTGTGTATTATGTATTGTGTATAAATGTATGTATGGGTATATGTGTGTATATATGTATATATTATGTGTGTACTTTTTACAGATTTGTATGTGTATAGGTGTGTATGTTTATGTGTATATATGTATGTATGCGTGTATCTATATACATATATATATAAATATATATATATATATATATATATATGTGTGTGTGTGTGTGTGTGTGTATACAAATGACCGTGTTTAAAATAAAAGAAAAGTAATTTTCGGACTCATGGATTTTCAGTGTCTGAGAGGGTGACACTCGTCTGACAAGATGTTGCAATCATTAGACATATATATATATATACACATATATATACATATATATACATATATATACATATATACATATATATATATATCATAAACAATTTAAGTAAAAATAATAATCATCTACTCGTGTTCGTGAGTCTAAAAGGCGTCGATATGCGTAAGAACGAAGTTTATAAAGTGCAATTCGAATATTTGAGAGCTAATATAGATAATGTTTATGTAAACTATACACACAACACACACACTAATATATATACACATATATGTATATTTATATATATATATATATAAATATATAAATTCCACAGCCAAACAACGTCGCAGCCCACAAGAGTCGTGACAGTCTACGAACCGGAAGTCAAGACTTGAGTTTCGCCCTCATTTGGCCCCATCAGTTAGAGAAATACGAACCCAGGACTCGAAACCCGAGCCTCTAGCATGCGTTTGCTCAGTAGGTAGTGTGCTTGCTCTGCATGCAAGAGGCTCGCGTGTCGAATCCTGGGTTTGGCTGTGTCTAACTGATGATTCCAAATGAGGACCAACCTAAAGTCTTTGACTTCCGGTCCGTTTACTTTCATGGCTCTTATGGGCTGCGAGGTTGTTTGGAGGTTGATTTTATCATATAATTTCTCACATTCTGATTATATATATATATATATATATATATATATATATATATATATATATGTGTGTGTGTGTGTGTGTGTGCGTTTATGTGTGTGTGTATTCATCTGGAAGCATTGCAAGATTTCGTGCACTAAACTTTGACCATTTAAAAAGCATTTAAATCCATTCAAATTATAACCGACTAAAGAAACCTGAGAATAGGCTTACATCCAGTTGGGAGCAGATTTCAATTATCCTATATTATGATAACATACAATTCCTCAAGTTTTTGGATATTTACAGTTTGTTATCCGTCGACATAGTTGTTGTTCGACGAATGTTTTAGTTCATCTATATTCATGTGCATTCTTAAATGTTCGGAAGATTTGCTGCGTGTATCCACTTACGTATGTAGGTCATAATTTTTTTGACTAATTATTGTTAAGAAAAATCTAAACCACCCGATCTCGCTGATACGAATTCTTCTTGTTGGCGTGTCTTGGGAATATCATTGTGTACGTAGAGAGAGTAACAAATTGAAATCACTATTTAGGATAAGGCAGTGTTGTCTTTGTCAGTTTAAACCAGAATTGGGGAACATACATATTTTGGAATAATGTTTCTGTCTCGCGCAATGGGAAAACAATCAGAAGTGTTTCCTTTATTTATAGCTATGATTATGATTTTGTATTAGTTCCCATCATACAGGGAATAAAAAGCCAATTGTACATTGATCTTCGGATGGGGGCGTTGCAATTTCAGCGGTTCAGTCTTTTCTGACGTTATTTTCTTCAAGTTATCTAGTCTCACTTTAAATTATTAAATTGACGCTGACACGGGCAACCTCATTGTCGATGATTATATAACGTTCAGTGAGGTTGGAAACTTTAGATGTATACATAATCAAAAGTTTCATACAGATGCATTGATGGTTAAGCTGCCAGTAATATAATCAGAAGTGATGTATGTGATGGAGCTTTACTCCCCTTTGTCTAAAAAATTAAACGCTAGGGTTATCGTTGATGATCCTTAATACGCCAGTAAATGCAAAAGTCAAGTAACTACACTCTGGTATTAAGAGACGATAAACAATGGGCGAATATCTTATAATAAATGGTAAATTTAAATAAACGCTGACCGTTTCTGGCGTATTTGATTGTTCCTATCGACCAAGCCACTGTTTCCATAGAACCAATATTGCGTTGTACTGATTAATGTGAGGCTTGAGGAGGGATAGGAAAAATCAATAATAAGTGTACATATTTAGGCACACACCACCCTAATTTATCATTAAATAAATAACTAAATGAATATAATACAAAATAAGAAAATCTTATTAAAAATAGATAACTCGCACCAACCCATCCTGCACCCGCCTTTATACTCAATACAAAATTGAACTAACTTTAAACGCACAAAACCTTAAAAAAGAAAATGACACCAACAAAAATCGCTCCTATTAACGATTAGATGTTCCGATTAAAAGCGCTTGAGAAGAATATAGCCTAACAACAACTACTTGGCGTCATGATATACAATATGCCAGCTGAAATAAAAAATAAAACCGACCGGATAATTGAAAAGTTATCTAACGAAATCGGGAGAAAAACTCAGTCGTGTTCAAGCACATGCCTCCATGAAGTGACGGACTCCATAAATCTGTATTCAAGACTGCACTGAAGAGAACCTTATTTTATATTAACTAAAATTGTTTTTTTCTATATACTGGGTTGCATAATAATTTAAATTGCAAAAAGCAAGTATCATAGTTCAATTGTTTTCTACTCAAAAACATTGATTTCGAACGCGCCTGCCCTATAGAAAAAGACAAATTATTGTTGATTTTATATGCTTTACATATCTGCTTGTGCGGTGATAAATAGATTGAATTAAATATTTACCTGAAATTTCAATTATTATTCGTCAAGTGTCTTGAAGCAAAACAGTTATTTCAGGGGTGTCCCTGTAATATGGAAGAACCTACAATTGATTTTATACGCCGGGATTTTCGGTTTGTGTTGTACAATTTAAGTACTACACAAACCGAAAATCCCTCTCACATGCACCTGTGCTATTTGACTGCATAAGGTTTTAACTTTGGTAAAAATTAATTATTTTTCATCAGATTTTTTGACTATAGGTTATTGATACATATAAAGTACATTCCGCTATAAAACCGACTAAAGAACAATTTCAGATTCCTTAAGTCCATTTATGTGAAATTTCATTAAAAAAACGGCCAGGACGCTTCTGTGTCAATAGAGAATAAATTAAAAAATATACAAAGTCAAAATTACTTTATATATATATATATATATATATATATATATATATATATATATATATATATATATATATATATATATATATATACTAGCAAATGTACCCGTCGTTTACTGGATTCAAAAACAGCCAAGAGAATTTTTTGATTTATGAAAGTATGATAGGTTATGAAAAGGAAGGGATGTAAACAGATAGTTTCGAATTTGGGGGTATCAAAACCAAAGCAAAATATGATGAAAGGAAAAATAAAATAGATAAACGTCATACTTTATTATGCCATACCAGTTCACACTACAACACTTCTAACGTTCTGTTGATCTATATTAAAAAAAACTTGTTAAACTTTGTGACATATGTCCATTCTATGGAGGTCAGGCTCGAACGAACACCCCATAATTTTATTATACCATCTTTCTTCAAACTGAAACGTAATTAACAAAGTATACTCACGCAGATAGATACGAAACGTCTTTATTAAAGTGTGTGCCTATTTCCATTCCATTGAGGCCAGGCGCGAACGCAGACCACTTAATTTTATTATACGATCCCTATTTAAGTTAAACATACTTATTAAAGTATTATTATGCATATCTATATCAAAAACACTTGTAAACGTTTTGTTTTAATTTTTTTATTTCCATACTTGTGGACCAGGGGCGAACACAGACGCCACAATTTTAATGAATCATCATTATGCCGGATCAAACATACCAATTCATGTGTCTCGATACATCTTCTATCATTATATGTGATCAGTTTTCCATAATAGTTAACCATATTGGAGCCTATTCGCAACCAGACACACACATACGTGCAGCTTTATATATATATATATATATATATATATATATATATATATATATATATATATATATATACACTAGTAGGCAAACTGGCGTTATGCGGTTGTAAAATAATCTTACATGTTATTTTTATTAATGGAGATCTCGTATTAATTGTTTATCGATGCAAATCCTTATTGATTATTTTATTTGAGCCAATGAATAATAGTACGTACGTATCGGAATGGGTTAGTCGTAAAGTACGCTTAAATATGTTAATTTTATTCATGTACGCTTCGTATTTAATATTACAGTCAATTTTCTCTTGATTAGTATATTGTACTTAAAATATTGAAATGTTTTCAAATGTTGAAAAAATTACTTCAGAGGTATTGGATTTAACTGAACCCAAATTATTTAACGTTCAAATAATGATAGTTGCCGTTTAAGCTGTCGACAAACGGATCGGAAAAAACACCACATATATATATATATATATATATATATATATATATATATATATATATATATATATATATATATATATATATTTGCCCATGCGAAGTATAAACAGGGGTAGTGGACTTATAAGAGCAAATTAAATTTACTTAATTTTTACGATTTGTGGCTATTTTTATCGGCTAGAACATAAATCGAAAGTATTTCCCAGTTCTAAATCAATTATACAATGATGGTAATAAATGTAAGACCACATAAAAATCTTTAAAAAAAAACTCATTTTTAAGGATAGAGTTTAAACTCTTCCGTCTTACGTTTACTAATACTAACATCTAAAATGTTATGGAAACAAAGAGGTACATTTCATACCTTTTATTTACAAATTTGCATTTTTATAATATTAGGCTTTTTACACATGATCAACATTATAAGACCGAGAGTATAAATTGTTAGATTTATTGTAATTCTAATGTTTTTGTCCAGTGAGAGATTAGCAATAATTGTGTAAAGGTGTTACCATGTATAAAGTAAGAAAATAAATGAATTCGATCGTTCACGAATTCTAGGATTCCATCAGCAAGGTTTGTCACAGAAAGCGATTACAGATAATGTAAATCGCAGTAAATAAGAACATCGAGAATTATGGAAAAGCAAAATCCTTTGGTAGTACCTCCAAATTTCACCTCCATTAAGTAGGAGAATCAGACTGGTTGTTATGATTGAGAGAGAACTTTCTTCTAATTAAATTAAGGCGGCTGGAGATGCTGATTTCAGTCCAGTAACCATCAAAAGACACTTACAACAAATACGCATGGTAAATAAAAAGCGTAAATGATTTACTCGAGTTCTTCCACATCAGAAAATTGATCACTTAAAATTTGGTCGTGAATACCGAACCTGGGGCGTTTAGAAATGTAAGAAATACCTGTTTTCTGATGAGAAAAAATCAATTTAGATGGTCCTGATGGGTTCCAGCGATAAATGCATGACAACATATACCCTTGAACTTATGCCCACACGTCATAGTGGTGGTTGGTCCGTAATAGTATGGAGTGTATTTTCTTATGGAGGGACGATCGATCTCCAGGTGGTGCATGGTCGTCGGCTGGTTATGTTAGCATGCTACAAAAAGCATATTTGATGATGGAAGACCATCGTTTGTGTGAGGATGGATAGTTATTCCAACAGACAGGATAACGCTCCAATCCACACTGCACGACGTATCTTGAGCCTTCTACAAGAAAATGGAGTCCATCTATTTTGAACAACCTGCATTCTCATTGGAATTGAACCCATTTTAAACTGTTTGGGGATGGATAACAAGAGAGGTTTATCGAAATGGCAAATAATATTAAACAAAAAATTAACTTTTTAAGCCATCTTCAGAAACCTGAGCCGGATCCACCGCACTTTAATGGGACCCCCTATTTCTTTCATGCCCCCCACACATTTTTTAAGTCATCAAAATAACTATGCAATAAATATTTTAAATAGAGTACTTGTTTTTTGTCTACGTCTTACATGCGTTGGTTTGATGAAGAAAATGTAGTTAAACATCTCATGAGAGAAATATATATGTTCCTAAATATTTTATATGGTATTATATGAGATTAAACTGATTTTGTGAAGAATGATAGATAAAAGCATGTTTGTTATTTTTAAGTCTGGAAAACAAATAAAAACAGTGTTAATGTGTTTATAGTCTCTATCTTTACATAATTGAATTTAAACACACGTAGGAAAGCTGTGTGATCTCCCTATATTTTCAATATTGTGTATTGCCATTTACTTTAATATTAGAGGTGGCGGCGTTCCCGGATGTTTGGAGGTGTGTTAAAAAAGTGTTAGTAGTCAGGCAGGCTCGAACTCCTGACACGAATGTAGGAAACAAACTGAAAGAAAACTTGACATCTTACCACTAGTCCATGACGCGACAGGAATTCGGGAGCGCTCAAATTTAACTATGTCAATAAAATAATTGACTTGCAGAAAGGATTGGTAAGTAAATGAGTGTACGAAGGCACAGAAATGAACGTCTGGATTTCTGCCGTTTTATTTATTTGTTTCTCCACGATGTTGAGGAAAAGGAGAAACTCTACTTGATAGCAATTGTCTTATATGAAGTGTTTCCCCAACAATGATCAAATCTAATTGCATTCAAGACTAGGAAGATCAGGGGATCGACGTTGCTCCGAGTAGTTTCGCTTTATTTATATATATAAAAGGAATACAGACACTTAAAAGGACACCATTAAATACACTGTTGAAACGAAATTACATTAAAACTCACAGGAAACGAGTACCGTCTAAGATATGAAGAAACTATTAAATAGAATATCACTCTTCTTTATTAATATCATGTAAAATGAGCATCCATTTTATAGATAAGGTGGTCATCATGTGCGCGCTTATTTCATGTAAAATTAATGTAGAAAAGTGAGCAATATTTTTGAAAACAGTAATATCCGACCTTAAGAGAAAATTCACATAGCATACTACACAAAGCACGTCATTGGCTTTCCACCGAGCCTACATTTGTTAAATTCTGATCAATACTTGCCTCGATTTTGTACTTTGAAATGGCCACACTATGTTGTATATCTATATTTGAATATACCTATACTCGTCAGAAAATTGACTATTGAAATGCTAATATCTTTGGTTCTATGGGCCGAAATTATATGAAAAATTTAAGGTTTTTCCCAGATAATAATACTATTATATTATTAAAACGTTCTGAAGATAGCCTAAAAATACCATTTATCTTCAACAAATTATGCTCAATTTATATATATATATATATATATATATTATATATATATATATATATATATATATATATATATATATAGAGAGAGAGAGAGAGAGAGAGAGAGAGAGAGGGAGGGAGTATCCTTGCGGGCCAGCTTTAGTTTTGCTGTTTTGGTATTAATTTTGCATCGAATCTGTTTGCTTGGTTGTCACGTCTGTGTCCTTCACAGACAACTATTAATGAAATTGTGTTTAAAATTTGCTTTTAGAAATGACCGATATTTTTAGAAAGTGTTATTTGAAAGCGCAGTATTTTATGCGCGTCTGAGACAATATTATCCTAAAATTCAAGTATTCTAAACGAATATAGTGTTACGTAAGTGGCCTTCAAATTAACTTATATTCGCTTAGCCTACCTGCATTACTATAAAACACTTCTATATTATTGAACTACTATAAAACACTACCTACTCTGAGCAATTATCATAAATCGGTTTTTTAAAGTAGATCACGAATAATAAAGACGCAATTTTTAGACTCATAAATGATGGTTTTAAACAAATTTCGCAATGCAAAAATGCATAAACATATTTCTCAAGGCGCAATTTTAGTTAATCTATTATCGTAAATCACATGAATTGTATACAAATCTTGTTCTGCGATAGTTTTGTACATATATTAAAATGATACAATCGGCTATGTCAACACTTTATAGAGCATTGCCAAACTTGATTCACGTAAGATTCCTCGACAATATTTTAAACATGTTGCTAAAACACGAGGATCTGAAGAAACTCTGTTCTTACAAAGATCTTTGAGTGGTGTCTTCAATTATTGGAGGTTCAGAAATCTTGCACAGAATTAAATAATGCGGCAATTTGATTATAGTGCAGACCGATTACTCTCCTGTGCTAATTAGAAGGTTGCTCAAATCTTGATAAATAGCGTAATTTTCTTAATCTCAGTAAATCCACTTTCTTTCAAGATTTACAGTTTGTGCGCTTACTGAATATTCTACTAATCCAATTAATTTATTTATGAAAATTTGGTTTCTAGATCAATGTATATTTATATAAAAAGGGATTAGAATAGTTAGGCAAAATATTCTGCTTTATATGATTACTGGAGAAAAATGGTTAAAATATATCTCTAAACATACATTCCTTTCTCGCTCATTACTTTATTTAAATATACGTCGATAGCGAGGAATGAAAAAAATCATGGCAGTCACTCTGACCTACCTCAATGATATATTGTGGAAGCGATTCTCTTTCCGATCTTCATAAACTATTTTTAAACTCATATGTATTATGTTCATTTGTAGAAATTCATGCAGTTGATACAAGCATGTTTAGCAGCAATTATAGACTGGCAACGACCAATGTGTTTTGACCCACACTATTTAGACGCTCATAGCATGGTGTTATAAGGAGATAAAGTCGTCTAACATCTACTGCATCTTACAGCAAGTTTATGTTGTATTACTAGCATAATTTTCGTCCCTTCTATTCCTAAATTTTGAGTAATAGCCCTAGTATGCATGTTCCATTCACAAGAGTGTGGGATTAATATGCACACTGACCTGTAATCAATAAATTATAATAGTAGGATTGGATAGAGGTTTCGAATAGTATAGGGAGCGTGAGTGATGGTATTGTGTTTACTATAACTACGATAAAAGCAGGCAAGCGCTCTCAATTGGGCATAAAGTATTGATATGAAATCAATAACACCTGTGACTAAGGGAATTGAAAATAAATTACCTTCCAATTTATATATATGCATATATATATGCATATATATATATATATATATATATATATATATATATATATATAAGAGCAAATAGTCAATAAAACATGTTAAGAACATGTTCAAAAGCAGTTGAAGACATATTCAATCTGAAAAAAGAAACAATTAATATGTGAATAGTCCTTAATCCGCGGAGTTTCGAAGAAATACTTTCCTTCTCATCAGAGAGTAGAAATTAGCCAAATGCGGGATGGAATATTTCAATACAAAAGTATTTGATGAAACTGCAAGTAAGTCAAAGATCTTACTTGATAACAGAAAGTTAAACAGAGGGAACATGGTGAAGAAAAAGGTGACCTAACGAGCATGGATAGACGGTAAAGTCCAAAAATATAAATTCAGGAGAATTAATTGAATTTCCATTTTCTCAAGTAACATCCAAGGAAATCACGTAATTGGAGAAGGTCTAAAATAATCCAAAAGACCGCAATCCAAGGAATAATTCGCAAATACGTACAAGGAAAAGAGGAAAAATTCCAGTAAACTAAATAAACGAAAAATAAGATATGCGTTTGACACGGCTGCAGATACAAAAAGTATTTAAGAACATTCTGGGAAGAAGAAAAGAAAACATCAGTGAAGAAGAAGAGAAAAGAAAAATATTTAAATGGTGAGATAATAAAATATAATATAGAAAAGCTAATGTCAAAATGAGCCAGAGAAAATGAAGTAACAAGGCGCGAAAAATATAGGGCAAAAACATAGGTCAACTGAAATGTACAGGTTATCACTTAAGAAAATGCCAGCAAGAGTTGTTAAAGGATACTAAATGGAATAAATAAATAAATAAACATTAAATAATGAATAAAAAGATATGAAATATACAATAATATATATATATATATATATATATATATACATATATATATATATAATTATTACCACGACTTTTTTTAATACCTACAGACACTAGTGTTTCATCCTGTCAATCATAATCAGTACAGGGTGACACGATTACTACAGATCCGACAAGCTGCAAAATACCACCCCACACTGTAGAGATCCCTAGATGTAAAAAATCTCTCTACTCCAGTAGTTTCTTCCCCAGAACAGCTAGACTTTGGAATTCCATTCCATGTCACTGCTTCCCCAACTGTACTGACATGATTCAAGTGCAATGTGAACCAACATCTCGCTGCCCTAATCCCTACATAGTACCCCAGTAGATGTTTCCCCTGATAGTAGCCCCCTACACGAAAGTGGCAATGTGCCTTGTTTGGGGTGAAAATGTAATAATAAAAAAAAGATGGCCAGAACAATCTCTGATTCCATTGGCAAGGGAAAACCCAACGGATAATCTCGAACGCGAGAAATATCAGTGAAATTTTAACATTTACATTTGAAATGTCGTAAACACCAGCAATAGTGATCTAATGATTATAACATCATGATCCATATATATATATATATATATATATATATATATATATATATATATATATATATATATATATATATATATATAAGTATATATATATATGTATATATAATATGTATATGTGTGGGTGTTCTTGTATATATACATGTATACACACAAATATATATGTATATATATATATATATATATGAAGGTATACTGACAACAAAAATAAGTACATGTAGAACAATGAAACACACTACAGTGTTTTATACCAAACATATTATAGTGTATTCTTTATAAAAATCAGAATGTATTGTTAAGGCAACTCGGCATTATAATTTGTACACCTTGCTTATAATAGCCACGACACATCAGGCAACAATCTATTATGGTGTCATATTTTATGGTCTTATCTAATATCTAATTTATGTTTAACTGTATATATATATATACATTTGTATATATATATATATATATATATATATATATATATATATATATATATATATAATTTCTAAAATATATATGGCGAGTAAGCTACACTGACTATTCCGCGTTTCATCCACTCAAGGACTCTTCAGGCTTATGCGCGAATTCTGTGGTTGTTTGTCGTTTTTATATGCTCATCTACTATTGGGATCTTAGAAAGCCAATCAGTTTTCTAGTATCCGCCGAGCCGTTCCTATCAACCAATGAGCTCGCATTTATCGGACAAATGCCTATTTGACCTCTGGTTGACCTGTTCCTTTATGTGTGCTCTATTTAGTTTCTTGATCTGTTTTAAAACTAGATTAGTGTGGTTTTTAATGTTAGTTTATATATAAATATACGTATATATATATATATATATGTGTGTGTGTGTGGGTGCATGCATATATGCACATACACACACACACACCCACACATATATATATATATATATATATATATATATATATATATATATATATATATATATATATACATACATATATTTGTGATCGTTTATGTAGATTCGGTATTATTTAAATTATTTATTTGTTTATTTTCTATTGTTTTTGTTAGTGTTAAGACTATTTTGTATCGCTATCCTAGAGTAAATTTTATATTGTGAACACAGTTGTTTGCTATTTCTCTTCTACAATTTACTGGATGTTGGGGTTCTTTAATTATAGAATAGCACATTTTTCATGAAGGAATAATTTACATTGGTCGTCTAGGTCCCTACACTTTGTAATTTGTCTTATTATTCTCCATTCGACTACCGGCGAATGTTCGTTTTCTTTTAGTTCCCAGTATTTATTCGCTAGTGTTTTTTTGATACATTAATTTTATTGTTGAATGCACTTTTGTGGTCATAGTATCGAGTTTTGAAATCTAAGGAAGTCATACCTACGTAATATTTCTTGTTATTCGGTTTTTCTTTCTGAAATATTATTGCCTGATACACTACGCTTTTGGTTAGACATTAATTTTGAAGTTTGCAACGTGTGCGGTGGCTACAGTAGCATTTATATTGTTTATTATTAGTAGTTTTATTTATAGTATCGGTGTTCTTGTCCGGGGTTAATATATTATTATTATTATTATTATTATTATTATTATTATTATTATTATTAATGTTATTATTATTATTAATGTTATTATTATCATTATTATTATCATTATCATTTCTGCTAGTGTTAGTTTTATTTTTGTCATGGTGTCTACTTTTTTATTGTTTATTTTGTTGTTGTTTACATTGTTTTTATTTAATATTTTGTTATTATGTGCTTTAATTATCAGGTCTAAATTTTCACAACAACTGTAGGATAATTTATGGTATATTTATTGAAACTTTTGTGTAATGGGTTGGTTGAGGGAAATTGGTTTTCAATAAGATCTAGAGATTTCTTGCCAAGTGTTGTTTTTAACATTTGTTTGTATGGGACCGTTTACCAAATTATAGTTATTTTTCTTCTATTTTTAATTTTATTATAGTTATTGGTGTTTTGTTGCTTATATTTGATATCGATATTTTTGTATCCACTATTTTTAGAGTCGTTTCATAGATATTGGTTGACCTGTTAAATACATTTTCATCGCTTGAGTTATTACTGAGTCTACTTACGATCGAGTTAGGAATCTGTTTTATAATTGATGGTGGGTGATTTTTATTTCCTTGTGTATGATTTTCTTAAAGTTATCTCCCTTGTTTATATATATATGTGTGGGTATATATATATATATATATATATATATATATATATATATATATATATATATATATATATATATATATATGAGAGAGAGAGAGAGAGAAACATTCTCGTTTTCTTCAGAAGCCTTTTGGTATTCTTACAGTTCAACACATAAGAAATACATACACAAAGATATAAACAGTTATATATTGTTCGTAGTGATTTTATATATATATATATATATATACATACATAATTATACATATATATGTATATATACACTTGTGCCCGATATTATTCATACCCCCCTTGAAAATTAAGTTTATTAGGTGTAACTTTGTAAGAATTTATTGTTTACGTCCATATTGATACATATTCTTAATAAACCTCTTCTGATCATTTTCGTCATTTTAAAATCTCGGGATACTTGTAATAAAAGAAATATACAACTATTTATAAAATCTGCAATGTTCAAAAATAATCATACCCCCTTATTTTTTCAGTATTAATCGAGTTTCTGACTGTTTGTTTCCTGTTTGATTCTTATTTTGAATGCTTTTATACAACCTTTGATTAATTTCATTTCGTTTTTTGCATTTTTCAGAAATTAAAATGATATCAACTGAAAACCAATAAAAGAATAAAAATTATTAGAATGGGGAAAAAAAAAGAGCTTAGTAATGATCTTAGGACTAAAATTGTGAATTCACATAAGGATGGTTTAGGTTACAAGTCAATTTCCAAGAAATTTGAGGTCCCTACAGCAACAGTACAGAGCATCATCAAAAAATTCCAGAGCCACCACACAACAAACAACTTGATTGGTAGAGGAAGGGAAAGGAAACTGTCTGCTAGAGCCACCAGGAATATTGTAAGAAATGTTAATGCAAATCCAACGACCACTACTAAGAACATTTTAGAAAATCTGGAGTCTTCTGGCATAAAAATATCAAGGCAACCATTGCAAAGGACTCTGCATGAAAATGGTCTGAAAGGAAGAAGACCAAGAAGGACTCCATTGCACACCGGAAAACATCTTGCAGCACGTCTAAAGTTTGCTAGGACCCATGTGAATTCTCCAGAGTCCGTTTTCTCAAGTATTTTGTGGACTGACGAAACAAAAATTGAATTGTTTGGCCTTTTGGATGCTTCTTACGTTTGGAGGAAGAAAGGAGAAGCTTACAACCCAAAGAACACCATACCCACGGTGAAACATGGTGCTGGTAGCCTAATGTTTTGGGGCTCCTTTTCGGCTAGTGGTCCAGGTAGTTTGGTCAAGATAGATGGAACCATGAAGAAGGAGCAATATTTGGAGATACTCCAGAAAAACATTAGACAGGATGGGGAGAAGCTCCATTTAGGACCAAACTGGGTCCTTCAACAGGATAATGATCCAAAACATACTGCCAAAATAGTCAAGAAATGGTTTGAGGATAATCAAATTAATGTTTTGGAATGGCCTAGCCAGAGTCCCGACCTGAACCCTATCGAAAACCTCTGGCACATATTGAAAACTGAGGTTAAAAAGCGGAAACCTAGAAATTTGAGGGATTTGGAGAACTACTGCATTGAAGAATGGTCAAAAATCAGTGTTGATGCTTGTAAAAACTTTGTTGATAAATATCCGAAACGGTTACAGGCAGTTATTAAGAATAAAGGGCATGCTATTGACTATTAGTAAGAGAGGTATGAATAATTTTGAACTAGTGCCATTATTGTTTTTCTTTGTATAATGTTTCAAACTTGCATAATTTATTTATTTGTTGAGTTTAAATTAAATGCTTATGCTTGATTTATTGTTTGAAATCCCTTTAATATTGTCTACCTTCTGGTTTGAGCAATATTCTTATAGAAATCTCAAAGATCCGAGGGGTATGAATAATATCGGGCACAAGTGTATATATATATATATATATATATATATATATATATATATATATATATATATATATATATACGAATGGATGTTACCATTTTATTTTTCTTGAAGATGATCAATGAAAAAATATACAATAGAACTATGAAAAAAATTATAAAGAAATAGAATAATGCACAACTAGTTAACAACTAGAAAAAAACAAATAATCCGTAAAATAGCAAAAGAAAGAGAGAAATGGGGCAAAAGAATGTAAAAACAAAATGAGTAAAAAAAAGGCGTGATAGAAAGGGAGAATTTAATTTAGACGTGGACTACTTAATCCGACTCGAATCCTTTAGAGGTAAATAAAAATATCATTATATTTTCCTTTGCAACTTTAATTAACCTGCCCTGTCAAAATTAATGCTTATCAGCTTATGTATACGTCATTCCAAATGCGTTCTCTTCTTGTTTGAAATCCGGACTGTGACTTCTCAAATCAATACAATCCTTTTGACATAGATCTCCATCCATTCAAGTACCAGTGCGAAGGTCAACGTGACCTTCTACGGGGTTCAGTTACGAGCCTATATATTTCTATTTAAACGAAGATTTCACACTAGTTAAAACAGAACAATTATATAAAGCGGTCTATATAAATGGATATTATTTAAAATTTACTCACATTTATTTTTTACAGTTGTAGATTAAATGAGATATACAAAAAGGACGGTTACACAAACTCAACACACACAAACATATATATATATATATATATATATATATATATATATATAATATAAAGCTGAATATATCGGTATGTCTGGTCACGAATAGGCTCCTATATGGTTGTCTATTTTAAAAAGATGATTACATATAATAATAGAAGATGTATTGAGACACAGGTATGGGCATGTTTGATCTGGCAGAACGGTGGTTCAGTAAAATTGTGTGGTCTTCGTTCGCGCCTAGTCCACAAAGTATGGAAATTAAAATGTAAAAATTAAAAGAAAACATTTACAAGTGTTATTGATATAGATGTACATGAGAATACTTTGATAAATATGTTTTAACTTTAATAGGGATGGTATATTAAAATTCGGGGTTGCGTTCGCGACTGGCCTCCATATAATGGAAATAGGCACTAACTTTAATAAGACGTTTCATATCTATCTGCGTAATTATACTTTGATAATTACGTTTCCGTTTGAAGAAATATGATATAATAAAATTATGGGGAGTTCGTTCGCGCCTGACCTCCATCGAATTGAAATATATCACAAGGTTTAACAAGTTTTTTTTAATAAAAGATCCACAATACTTTTGCTAGTGTATATATATATATATATATATATATATATATATATATATATATATATATATATATATATATATATATATATATATATATATTGAAACACATCAGAACGTTCAGGATTTTATTAGAATCAATAAAATTTAACCTTTTAATTCTTTTATTGTAATCAGAATTGCTTATATCAACCGTTCTAATAAAACCGAACAGTAAATATGCTAAAATATGTCATATTTAAAGCGAACGCGACCCTGCCTTATTCCAAGACAAACATTTGTTTATAAAATTTGTTTACACAACTTAAATTAGAACAGAACGTACAGAGATGTATATTATATAGTTCATTTCTTCCCCATGTAATACCATTTATTTTCAACGCGTCTCTGTCTCATAACCGAATATACAATACCCTTTTTCATGTGGAGCCATTCTACTTGTGCGAAGTAAATCTAAAATCCTGTATTTTAGGTCGCGCAAATTTAATATTAATTAAACGTTTTTCTTTAATTAAATTTGTTTATCTATTTATTTTTATTTTTTATATGATCCCTCATCCTTTAACAGACAATGGATACCCACGGACGGATACCTGCGCGTGAAATTATTGTGGCAGGAGGTGCGCAGTCTCTACCCACCCCTCTCCTGAGTCGACATAGTTAATTACCAGTGGCACGTGAAGTGTATGTACAAGGCAACTGGGAACAAATGACAAGATAAACGCAGAGCACATACAGCGCCTAGAATTCTCAAATGGTCATCCACTTGGTACAAAATATGCTCAATGTTGCTAAACTCCGGTGGTCAGACGAAAACCGGTGTGTCAACGCGATTATGCCGTATATATATATATATATATATATATATATATATATATATATATATATATATATATATATATATATATATAAAATAACAATAATAGATATACTATTATATAAAACAAATTTTGTTTGTGGGTGAGAGTTCGTCCAATATAAATTCGGAAATGGCTGAGCCGATACTTGGCTATTAAAATGAAGATACTTGGTGTGCCTAGAAGTATTTCTGCATAGGTGTTGTATCTGAATGCGTTTGATTATATAGAAATAATATAATTGAACATAATTTATTTAAACGTACAAAGTTATATATTATAAATTCCACGTTAATAGATATACTAGTAGTTCAGCAGAGTGTGTATCTATAAGCGTGGAATTTTTTGCGTGCCACTCTTTCTGTGAACATTTTCCTACTCAGTACCTCTATCGATGTTCAGTCTACAAAATCGAGATTAGTGCATAAGAGATAATTTTACAATTTTTTAATCTGTTTTTGGCCAAAAAATTTGGCTGCCAAAGGGTCAACTTTCAACCATTTAATCTTGGAAAGTTGTACCACATTTTTCCGCCAAGTTTTGTCTAAACTCCAAATATTCTATATGGTGGTTACTTTTTTTACCTTAATAAACTCTAAAACTAAAATTGCGATGTGGATAAAAGTGAGGTCAATGTTCAAAAAATGACGTCCTATCCTATTTTTCGTCTAAACATTTGAAATTTTACATGAAATGTATTAATCGGTATTTGGCCGAGAATTTGGCTTCCAAGAGGAAGAAAATGAAAGAGTTGACCTCTGACAACTCTACCAAACTCTTCTGCAAATTTCGTGTCTAAATACTTAAAATGTTAAATGCACGTTTCCCGGAAATGAGTCAAACTTTTTTAATATATATATATATATATATATATATATATATATATATATATATATATATATATATATATATATATATAATGGGTTAAGAAATTCTAACGAAAGAAAGATGTATATTTAAATAAGGTAGTATTACAATGAACCGAACATAATTCTCAATTATAACCAAGACACGGAATAATAGAAAAATGTTAAAAATTACACATTGTTGGTGACTACTCCCTTATTTAATATATATATATATATATATATATATATATATATATATATATATATATATATATATATATACATAGTCCTGGTCCAAATCATAATAACACTAAAAAGGGTACGCGTATACACATATTATCGAATTTTTAATCAAACAAATGTTTGAAACCAGTGGGAAAAGGGAAAATATGATGGAAAAACGGCATCTTCTTCATTCGAAACCTTAGCCCGTATCTTATAATTTTTTTTTTAAACGAACATTTTCACCTGGTCAACATGTTAAGACCACTTTAATAAAATCGGCTAGCTTTGAAAGGTTTTTTATGTTTCTAAAAGCAACTTGTTAGTAGATAAAAAGCATCTGACTAAATTATAAATGGCAAAAATGAAATCATTATCAGAGTTTGAGAGAGGAAGGATCTTTGAGCTTAATAGGGGTGGACTATGCCATAGATCCATTGCAAACGAAGTTAATCTAAGCAAAACGGTCATCACATTTTTTTTAAGAAATCCAGATCAATATGGGCACAAAAAGAGTCCAAGTCGATCCCCCCAAAATAACACCATAACTGGATCGCCGTATCAGAAGCAGTAAAAGAAATTCGAGTAAGAGTCGATTGAAAAGCCAAACAGCAGCAGAATGTAGTCCTAAAAGCATCAAAAGGCATCTGAAAATGAAGGGGTTCAATCATTTAAAGCGATTGCAGGAAGGTCGTCTTCTTGAACAGCACAAAACTAACCGACATATATTTGCGCCAAATACCAGACATGGGATGAAGAGAAGTGGGAGAATGTAATTTTTCTCCGATGCGAAAAAGTTTAATCTAGATGGTCCAGATGGATTTCGACACTATTGGCGTGATAAAAATTTACCCAAAAGATACTTTTTCACCTCGGTATAGTGGAGGAAGGTCTTTAATGATCTGGGTTGCTTTCTCTTCAGTTGGGGCCCTTAATTTGCAAGTAGTGGAAGGCTGGCAAACATCATTGAAGTACATTTCAATGCTTAAAAATGCTTCTATCAGGACTGAACGTCTACGTCTGTGTGGAAGAAATTGGATTTTCCAGCAAGACAACGCTGCGATACACACTTCTCGTCAAGCATGAGAATACTTTTCTTCAAATAATATAGAATTGTTAAATGATCCAACATATTCTCCGGACCTAAATCCCATTGAAGATATTTGGGGATGGATGACAAAAGAAGTGTTCAAGGATGCAACCCAGTATGATCCGATAAAGGAACTTTCTGATTAAGTCTCATGGGATACAATTCCGTCGTTACTGTTAAAAAAACTTATTCGCAAGCATGCCGAACAGAATTTTCAAAGTAATTCGTAATAATGGAGGCTATACTAAATACTGAGACCCTTTTTAGTAATTTATAATTGCTTTTTGTTAGATAAATTATCAGTGGTCTTATGATTTTGACCAGTTGAAAATGTTTGTTTTTTTAAAAATAATCATTAGATCAAAGTATGCAAATAAGCCTCGAAGCACTCAATAACGCAAGACAAACATACGACAGGAAATTATTTCCATACAACCTCCGATATTAAGTGATTTAATGTAGAATAGATAAGAAAGATGAAGGACACTTAAGAGAGAGTGTATTTCGTAATTACGTTAGAACAAATTTTCACATTCAAAACTGTGTAAAAACAGAAATAATTAAATGCACTCGCGTTTAAAAAGTTGTTTCACTTTCATACTCAAAAGTAAATTACACCCCACCCTATATATATATATATATATATATATATATATATATATATATATATATATATATATACATATGTATATGTGTGTGTGCGTGTGTGTACACATATGTGTGTATCTTTATTAACCAATTATACATTTTAAACTGCTTTGATCATATATATTAAAATGTCTCTATACTACTAATAGACGCTACACTCATCGAGTGTTCGCTTAAGTATTTTAGTCTACATACAATACTACGTTAGAAGAGTTACTTATATATTATATCGTATGTTAAATGTGTCCTATATAATAATTAGAACGTATCTTTTAATACGGAATTTTTTGTGTAATGTAAAGGATAATGTTGCAAATGGCCGAGGTGAGGGGAGAATAATGTGACACACAGGAAAACGAGAAAGCGGGACAGGGTTTTAAAAAGGATGAAGAAGTAGAGAAGTGTAGAACATTTTGGAACAGTATAGAAGGTTGTCAAAAGATAAATCTGTAGAACAAAGAGCGAATTACGAAACGAGAAAACGGAGGAAATAGAGAAGGTAATATGGGAGAGAAAGAGTTAAGTTGATTGAAAAAATAAGTGAAAAACAGAAATCTAAGATAGACACTAAGTACGCGAAAAGGAAGATATCGAAGAAACCGTTCTAAGGGAACATGTTCGAAGTTCTGAGAAAGAAAGTAGAGACAAATAGAAAATGAGATAATGGGAGAAAGAAAAATGGAGCGAATAAAATAAAAATTATTTTAACATTTATATATTTGGGGGGGGCAACATTATGAATATGTATTCAATACGATGCAATGCCAAAAGATGATGCATTGTTCTGAAAAAAAAAATGGATATATATCGGCAGCGGCAGTTAATATATATGTATGTATACATATACATGTAGGTATGTATGTGTGTTTATATATATATATGTGTGTCTGTGTGTCTGTATACATACCATCTTTTCGCAAAAGTCAACATGTGAACATATATACCATGCACAGATTAAGGCAGGAGAGGGGAGGAAAGTAGCCCTTGATATTTCTAAGGCTTTTTATGCTATTCTCATGAAAATCAGCCCCTATATTATTTCTTCACAAGTACATAACATAATTACATCTTATTTAACTAAGAGAAGAATCCCGGTTTTCCTCAAGTGTCGTATGTCTAAACAGTATGATATAAATGTGGGTGTAGGTCAGGGGTCGACACTAGGACCTTTATTATTCCCGATATTCATAAGTATACTCTTCGATACAATTGTATCTGCGACGGTTAATTTGCTGGTGACACCACTTTCTATTACAGAACGAGGGAAAACGAAAAAATACATATCCAAGAAAATGGTTAAAACCCTAGAGGAAGACCCCCAGTCTGTAGTGAAACTGTGTTAAAAATTGATGGTAACATTCAATGCTGTCAAGGCTAAGCTACTTTCCTTTAATAATTACAAGAGAACTCAACCACCAATAGCTATGACTACAGGTTCATTAACTGAAAATACTTCGTTAGAACTGCTCGGCTTTACGTTCACAGGGAACATGAGTTGGAACAGATACATCGAGAGCATTTCCAAGGCTGCTGCGAATAAGGGTGTCATTCTTAACTGTGTTAGAAATTTACTTACGCCCGAAAGTATCCTGTACCACTACATGCCGACCATTAGCACATGTATGGGGTGTTGTCACATTTGGGCTGGTGAATCTGCTATTTGTCTCTCCTGGACAGAGTTCAAAAGAAAGTCGCAAACCTGACAGTGCCTGAACTGTCATCCAAGCTTCAAACTTTGTACCATCGACGAAATGTTGAATCGCTATGCCTGTTTTATATGCATTTTTATGGGTGATACTCCGACGATCAACACTCCCTTGCACTTCTTGCGACGTAAAACCCCCCGAGAAACCCGATAAGCAGCAAAGTCACAGCCATACACTGTAGTGATCCCTGGATATATGAAAGTCTTCTACGTTAATATATTTTCCAAGAAGTGCTACACTTTGGAATACCCTTCCGTATTCTTGCTTCCTCAACTGTACTGACATGCAGAAGTTAACGTGTAACCAAGTCGCTGCTCAACTCCCTACATATAATTTCTGTAACTTATGTACCTAATAGTAGTCTCCTACACAAAAAATGGTAATGTGTCTTGTTTGGGGTGAAAATATAAAAAAAATATATAAACTGATAACATCAGATAATGTATTTTCCTGTGTTACAATTGTTTTCCTACAATTTGTACAATTTTAAATATTGTATCATTTTAACATATCCCAAAACAGTTCCTTCTTAGACGGCAAAATACACTATTTATACATATATGAATATATTCATAATCTTTTTTAAATAAACAAGCACTTTACCCTACATCCACCATATTGTCATGCTTTTTTTTTGCTTTATATATTCCGATAGCCTTCGAATGTTGTTATAACACTATTTTCGTATTTCAACTTTATAAATTATATTTTAACCAATTACCTATTTCCCTTAGTAGAATTATATGCATGCTCGCCTCAGAAAAAAATGATAATAATGAAGCTTAAGTAAAGGTGTCAATTAATTTGACATTGATGTTATTAGTATATAAACATAACGAAAATTCTAACATTAAATATTGGTAATTATATATCTATATATATATATATATATATATATATATATATATATATATATATATATATATATATATACATACATATATGGGAGGGGTACAGAAGAGAGTGCGAGATACACACAAATATATAGATTAGGAAATAGCCTGCCTTTTAAATCCTTGCTGAAATTGGCTTCTTTATATTGACCATTTGCCATGAGATAATTCTATTTGGTGAATAGCCTTCACTGTTAGGATAACACGTTTGCGCGTATTTAATATGGCGTCCTGCCATTAATTGTTTAAAGAAGGAAAGAGGTTGGCAGCATTTTAAATCTCATAAGTTGCTTTCATTTACAAATGAAAATAATATTCTTAGATGAACGTGACGTATACTACTACTACTTCTACTTCTAAAAATAATAATAATAATAATAATAATAATAATAATAAATAATAATAATAATATCATCGGATAGCTAACTAATAAAAATCGATGGGGTTCCCTGTAGTACAGATGACAATAATTCAAAGCTGATAGTTTGTATTGTCCACATTTTTGGATATTTCACATTGCACAAATCAAACATTCACTTTTCACAAATCACTTTGCCTGATCCAAACGATAGCTCACAATTAATTAAACTATAGACTACGAATGTTAGTGTTTACTAAATTATACTGATGATCATTGTATTTTTGGCAGTGTTCAAAGAATGGTCAGCTTAGTGCTTTCTCCTTTAAACACTTATTACATTTTTCCTGTAATATCAGCACAGACTTCACCTTTTTAAAACTTAGTCTCAGTATATAATAAAATGACTACAGTAATTACTATTCTGGACAAAAGTACCGCTGTTTTGCGACAATAGCTGCTTCATACAAATGTAATACATAGTGGCTTATGAAACTATCTTATGTTACTTTCGAACGCTTTTTAAGACAGACTCATAATAATAATATTCTACATTACATCCCGTAACGGAAGGGTTACTGTTGTAGACTCATGCAAGGAGTTACAAATGAAAGGCACCACAAGTAGTGTAAAGTGTATAATATATATATATATATATAGATAGATAGATATATATATATATATAATATATATCATAAAGAATAAAGGAACCACTAAAGTGATATGATGGGAACGTGTTCGTAGCATGCGGTTATACATGGTATGAATGTCTCCATTTAGTTTTTGAAACCAGTAGTATTCATAGGACTAGTTGATTCCACTTAGTACATAAATACTGGTGAATTGTATTCCCCTCACGAGCTTTTCATTCCTCTGGGATGATCGTATAGTTCTTTTTTCCTATCGGTCGGCCATTTTCCTTTTCTTGAACAACAAGCGTTGTCCGACTGCTTGTGGTGTTACCAAATCAAACGTGTCATATATCTGGTCCATTACTTCTCCTTGTTAATAAAGAGGTTGTGTTCTGTCCTCT
Source organism: Euprymna scolopes (assembly GCF_053919585.1). Taxonomy (NCBI): domain Eukaryota; kingdom Metazoa; phylum Mollusca; class Cephalopoda; order Sepiida; family Sepiolidae; genus Euprymna; species Euprymna scolopes. The sequence goes on along the minus strand of NC_136489.1, from coordinate 75,112,694 downwards.
GTTATACGTTTCTTAATTTCGTTTAAATGCTTCTTGTGCGTAAATCTTGGACTGGTTCTTCCTTGATCGTATTACATAGTATTTGTGTATAGTCATTTTCACGTTGTAGTGACGCTATTACTGTGTCTTCCAGCAGTTCCCTTGATTTTGGGATTAATAACGACAATCCTTCTGCGTGACTTTACTTCGGGTTAATGATGAAAGAAATCCCATACTGAAATCGTAATTCAGTAGAATCGTCCCCCATAGTTGCAGTCTGTTGACTGTGTCAGTTGGAAGACCTTTTTAGAGCCAAAGATGGTTATAAGCAGTTTATGGTCCGTTTGCAATTTAAACTTACGTGTAAAAATTGGTGGAATTTTGTAACACCTAATATGATCCCCAGTGCTTCTTTTTTCGATTTGGGAGGAAGTAAAGTTCTTGACGCATGGCGATCGACTTAGTGGGCCCATCAGGCATCTTGTGTAGAATCCACACCCCTATCCCATAAGTACTTGCGTCAGTTGCGACAATAATCTCTTCTCTCGGGTTGAAATGAGTCAGAGCTAAATCTGACGTTAATACATCTTTTAATTTCTTAAACACTGTCTGGCACTTAGCCGTCCAGTCCAATTTTTTTGTCCTTTTTATAGTACATTCAATGGCGCACACAATTCATGCATGTGCTTAATGAACGTTTGATAATAGTTTGTGAGTCATAAAAAAAATCTGCACGTTAAAAAACGACCTTGGTGTCTAACTCTGTCCCGTGGGGAGGCATAGTAAATAGGTACATTATGTGGTGCGGCATGTCTTTTATAGCTGTGGACTGTCTAGATCGGGTTCCCTCCTGTCCTCATCTATGATCTGACCCGGATATTTAATTAGTAAAAAAAAAAAAAAAGATCGCATTTTGCCTCCTTCAATGTGAAGCCGTATTCGTTTATTCTGTCAAACACTTGAAATACATCATTTCTATGCTGTTCAACATTTTGACTACGCATACAAATATGGTTCAGATAGCCTATTGCGAAATCCAAACCGCTTAGCAAAATTACCAATTACCTGTTGGAAAATTGCAGGTGCTACTTTTATACCAAATGCTTATCTATTGAATTTTAAAGTCCTTTCTGCGTTGAGAGCCACAAAAGTTTCGAGCTACCTTCCCCTACTGTTATATGTAGGTACACCTCACTTAAGTCTATTTTTTTTAAACATTTTCGAACATTAAACTTAGCGAATATTTCGTCTCTAGTTTAATAGCTGGTATTGATGGTCCTTGAGCGCCGCATTCAATCCGATCGAATGTACGCGCATACACTAATCTCTTTAGATTTTTTTCACGTATACGGCGGGGGCTGCCCACTTAGTTAATAAGGGTAAAACTCCCAGTGTTAACCCGTCTTTCCAATTTTTTTTCAATTTTTTTCCCTCGAAGCAAACGTTACGCTCCGTGGCTTTTTAAATATTGATTTTGCTTCGTCAAGCAATTCCGATCTCGCCTTTATTTTGTGCAGCATCCCAGCTTTTTGGAGAAAACACTTGGGAAAAATGTTTGATAAATTTGTGAAGGGGCCTTTTTGCCTGTTTGTTGGTAATTACTGGCGGGCGCGTGTCTTTTATTTTTGAAGCGTATTTTTTAATGTGAGCGATGCTTGCTGCTTCTGTGTTTCGGGAATCTTGTTTCATTGCCACGAACCGCTAACAATCTTTAGCCATTTACTGAAGCGTCAAATCAGGTTCTAATTCTAATTTATTTAGAGCACGACGTCTTATATCGGCTTCTTTTGTGACTATCAAACCTTGTGGAAATATTAAGCACTTGATGTTATCTGCCATTAATGACGACAATTTGAAATAGTCACAGTGCTTATTAACTATAAACGCAAAAGTCGTATAGTCCCGCCTCCCCTTACGTGTAAGATTCATGCATTTCCCTCTTTTAAGAAAAATACTTCTTTATGGGCAGTATAACTCCATTAATAATTTGACTGCCTCGTCAAATGCCAATTCATTGGGTTTTGTTGGTAAAATATAGTCCACTCATGTGTTATATTCGGATTTACCTAACTTCTGTAGCAATAAATGACCCTTCTTTTGAGTCGTCCATGCACTACAATCAATTTAAAAAAAAGGTCTCCAAATCTTCTTAAATATGCCTAAAACGTTAGGTTTTCCTCAGGAACATAGTGAAATGTATCAATATTTGACTAGGTGGCATTTTGTGGAAAAACCGTGCTGGTGTCTTATCCGCTGTCCTTATTCAATAAAACTTGGTTATGTAATCCAATCTTTATCTGATGATTTTGTTGCTCTAAATGTAATTTATTCAAATCCAATGTTTTTCATTCATTTCTTTCTGTTCTCCTTCCTGTTTTTCCTCGAAGTATGCCATTAATTCTAACTGTTTTCCAATATTTGTTCGTTCATTTGTACTTTTTTCTTCCTTGTTTTTCTTCCAGATATTTCACCAAATTTAACTGTTTCTCTTCGTTATGTTCTGTGTTGCAAATTGTTTCTCTTGTATTGACAATTGCTCTTCTTAGAACCTATTTTCAAGTTCTAATTGTTGACTTTGTTCAAATTTCACCATTTCCAAAAATTTTCGCAAAATCGTCCATTTTGCTGTTTTGTATTGTTTTTTGTACGGTGTGGAATTACTTAATATGACAGAATGAGTTTTTACAGAAACACCACACTTCATTGATTTACTTTTCTTATAGTATCAATTCTATAGAAAGAATATTTACAAAATCCGTACCTGTTTATTTAACGAAGGGTTCTTTCATATATTCGTTTCCTCGTGTGGCAATTTCCGCGAAAAAATAATGCGACGTTTACATTTATACAGAAAGCTGTAGAGTTCGTTTGTAATTTTTCAATTTTCCTAACGTGAGGTACCGGGTTAAGTTCCTTGTTTATCCTACACATTTTCTCTCTTTTTTTCCTTAAATAGAAAACGTTACTTATCAGTGAAAAAGATTTTATAGCATTTATTTTATATTGGATATTATTTTGGGTCTCTGTACGAAAACGAATGCCCTTTTTTCCTTACTCTTTATTTATCGTGTTTAGCAAAATCGTTTTTTCCTTCTTTGACGTGCAGTCTCATCGGCCAGTAAAAGTGTATTTTTACTGGATTAAAATTCGACGTCTTTTTTAATTTGCTCGAATACACGCTTTAGCCAATAAAATAAACTATATTATCAATAACTTTGCAGGAGATTGCTGAGTTGTGCCCCACAACAGTTAGGGGAAGTCGGGGTAAGTTGAGCATAGGGGTAAGTTGAGCCACCCCCTTTTAACCACAATTGACTAAGCCAATCCAAGTTTGTATGCAATCTATAAACAACTGATCACGTGACTTTAACCACCACCATTTTGTTTTGCTGAACCAATATCGGAGGTTGATGCAGTAAAAGAAAATCATATTTCGTGCCAAAAAAGTAAAATAAAGCGTTACAGAGGTGAATGCATGTTTCTTGTGTGTAGTAATAGTTTGATTAGATATAATATGTGGTTGTTGTTTGTTCAATTACTTGCCTTCATACCTCTAAAAGATTTTTACATTCACCACACATGAGATGCATGCATTTGAACAGACAATTCAATGAGGTCAGACTGGGGTAAGTTGAGCCAATGCTAATGGGGTAAGTTGTGCCACTGGCTCAACTTGCCCCATATGTTTTTTTACACGTTTTCGAGAAACAGATAAATGTGCAACCACCTCAGTAGGCCTGTTATAGAGTGAATTCAAAATGCACGTTGTATAAGTTACATGCTCTACTTTTATAAGAATTAGATCTATGGGTTACCTGGTAAATGTTTAAGATGTGTAATCCGTGCTTGGATAGGAATTTGCATGCTGTACAGGCGCTTTGTTATTCTAATAATAATAATTATTTTTATTATTACTATTATCATTATTATTTTTACCATTATTATTATTATCATTGTAGAATCAAGAATGCACTTACCTCCCCTCTCCACCATTATGGACTAGCCTACAATTAGTCAGGCATGGTGGGTTATTCCATTTGTAGGCGCCTGATTGGCTAAACATGCCAGGAGAGGCAGGTGCCTCTCTACAAATGCCAGCTGTTCTGGCATTCATTGTTCAATGTTCCAGACTTATGCCAGGAACTCCACTGAATCAACTAGTTCACTCTAGTAATATTCTACATCATTATCGGATTTATTGTGTTAACTTCATTTTTCTTTTTTGTGTGTTTCACAGAAAAAAAGCCCACCAGACATGTGCCACTACGTGCGAAAGACAAATCGTGGACAAACTCCTACATACGTTATGGAACGGGCTGCTGCCACTGTTACTGGAGGTCAGAGTGTGAGGAGTGCTGCAAAGGACTTTAACATGGATCGAATGACACTGAAGCAGTACATGGACAAACAAGACAGTCAACCAGCAATACCTACACTAATATACCATTAACTTTTCCGTAGTAGAACAAAAAAATCTCCCCCCTAGGAAAGTCCGCTGACTCTGATTGGTTTCCCACTAATTCTCTCATTCCTGAATGAGATTATTCTAAACTACCACGTTAAAAAATTACAATATGACACCGCTATGATAAATATCAATTAGCACAGTATCAATTTCAGTTAATAGACATTTAATTCATAGCATATATCAAAAGTAAAATTAAATTTTACACAATAACTAGTACATCTTAAATGTATATCCTGTGTTGCCGTGAGTCTCATTCGGAAACACCCGGCGAACGATAAGAACTGACGGATTATACCGAGCAAACGAAAGTTAATACAAAAAGAAAAAAAAACAGAAAGAAAATATCAGAACTAACCTTCCGTAATACATTCATGAATTTTACTATTTTTACTTATTTTTTTGTATTTTAAACTGAAATTTTTCTTGTTTTTTTTTTTTCGGGAGGTTATAAAAGTGTTCTCTCATTGAATTAGTGAGAATATATTTCTTGTCTGTGTCTGCAAAGTTATTCCGGTATTTTTTACGATGTAATCCAGCACCGCTTAACCCTCCCAAAAATTATAATCTATGTTTTTTGCATTATACGTTTAAACGGCTGTTAAAAAGTTATTTTTATGACCGTAGTATAAACACACATAAACTCCCCATTTTAAGAATAGCTTTGAGAACAAACATCCCCAACCTATCCATGTCAAGAATGACTACCAAGGCTATGCTATTTATTCCGAAAGCCGTTCTTAAGATTTGTAGGTCGGGGGTGTTTATTCTACTCTGAGTTAGGGCGTAATTAATATCTCCTTTCCTTCTGTATTCTTTTTCCAATTTCTGGCCGTCTGCTCGCTCGCGTATCGTCTCGTCTCGTTGTGCTCACTCTGTATAATCCGGCGGTTTCTGTCGTTCGATGAGCGTTGCCGAGCGCGACGCACTATAAAAGCAGATTTAAACAGTAGAAGTACGCATTAACTAATTTATTCGTTTGTCTCATCATTTTAAGTTTTTTTTGTGTATTGAACAAATCAGAGAGAAATACCCAGTAAGGATTGATAGAATTAAGTGCGAACATGTCAACTGATTCTGCTCATTGGCTGTGTCTCTTACATCAACATTATTGTGATTTAGATTCTTTTTGTAATATTTGAAAAAAGTGTCTTTTAATATACCCTTCAGCGATTTTCAGCGATTTGGGAACACACACCTATACACACACACATACACACACACACACACACACACACACACACACACACACATATATATATATATATATATATATATATATATGAGTGTGTGAGTGTGTGTTTGTGCGTGCCTGTGTGTGTGTGTGTGTGTGTGGGTGTGTTCTTACTCAATATTTGACAGATCAAAAAAAGATATGGTAAATATTTGGCCTTTTAATCTTTTATTATTTATTCTTTTCCAAACATGTTTATTAAAATATATTTTCTATTTTAACCCACATTTTCCCCGTGCTATGTATGTGTGTGGCAATAGACAAGCTTCGTTTTCTTATATACTTTGACTTCACTACTATTTGAGGACAACCAACGTTTTTTGTATTCTGAGAACGTTTCGATGGCAATATAAACAACACAAATTTTACATCCACTATATATACAGACGCCAATATGTATGTTTAATAGTATTATAATATCAATAGTTTATTACGTTACTAGAGTAGATCAACACCTTTATAGCATACGCGTATGCGTGACCACAGGTTTCAACTACACTGTAGTCATGGTAAGTAAATTGGAGACCTGTCATATAAGTATAATAACCCGTGATTGTCTTTCAAACAATAGTAGATTAACCCTATAAATAATATGACAGACATTATTATTGTGTATATATATATCTTTATTTATAAACAAATCATTGTAGGCGCATGCTGTTGTCTATCTTTGTATTCTTCATTCAGACTGATTGCCGTTTCTCGCAAATTCTATTCTTGTCACGTATTTGATTTCTATTTATTTTGCTTAGCGGTGCAGATTTCATGGTTGTCTACTTAACATACTCGTTTCGATGTTACACTAGAACTCCTTTCTCTTACAGATGTATAAACAGGTAGTTTTTTTTATATTTTAATGAAAGCTATTATATAAATAATAATTTCATAAAATAAGCAGAAGCTTGTCTAAAATGTATCTCGACCCAATTAATTACGTAGACATATGAGAGGACTTCTCCTGGAGTCGTGTAATGATTTCCCGATTATAGTTACAATACGATCGATTTGAGAGAAATTTGGATGAATTATTGGTTTTTATGACGACAAATGAATTAGAAGTGGCGGAAATTAGTTGATTTTCTTTTATCCTGGGCATCAGCAGCACACACACACACACACACTCTCACTCACAAACACACACACACACATATATATATACATATATATATATATATATATATGTATGTATACATATGTATCTAGGAGAACAATAAGAATGGGAAATGAAGTCACAAAAATTATATATAGGTTAATACAGATTGGTTCATTTATTCAATAAGGGAATACTATCAATTATTTGGGGGATAGGAGGGGCTCTTTATTCCAAGTCATTTCGAAGCCTAATGCTTCTACCCAGAGGAATAGAGAAGATGCTAGGTACATAGTGAGGATGCGTCTAGGATGGGATTCATTAGGAACGAAATAGATCAATTAAAATCATAGATGATTTTGGAGGAAGTTTTATTGAATTATATATAGAGGAGCGTAATATAAAGAGGGTAATGTTTATAATGTGTATAGGATCTTTATCATAGTCTTAAATGTATGTAGTATGAGTTTTAAGGCTTAAGGGAAGATATAGTGTGGATGGTGTTTATTCTATTTTATCGGTGTGTAAGATGTCTATTATATATATATATATATATATATATATATATATATATATATATATATATAATACGCTCCTCCTTTCTTTAGAATTCGATAAAACTCCCCCAACATCTTCTATAATTTTAATTGATCTATTTCGTTCCTAGTGAATCCCACGCTAGACGCCGCATCCCCACGATGTTAACTAGCATCTTCTCTACTGTTCTGATGAGAAGAATTAGGCATCGAAATTGCTTGGAATAAAGAGTCCCTTCTATCTCCTAACTAATTGTTAGTATTCCCTTATTGAATAAATGTCCAATCTATATTTACCGATATATAGTATTTGTGACTTCATTTCCCATTCATATTCTTCTCCTATAGAAGGTCCAATGATATTGTTGAGCGTTATATTGTCCCGATAAGTCTCATCCTCTTATAGGATTAATCTCAATCTTTTCTTCTAACGGATTAAGATATGTATATATATATATATATATATATATATATATATATATGTGTGTGTGTGTGTGTGTGTGTGTGTGTGTGTGTGTGAAGGAGGATGTATGTGGGGTTTTGTGTCTATGTATATGTGTGTATGTATATGTGTGTATGCGTGTGTATATATATGAATATTGATATACATATATATATATATGTATATACAAACATAATCGTATATATAAATATACATGGACACTAGGACGTATATTTCGTAAATAACAGGTTTATATATATATATATATATATTAAAGGAACTATAATATATATGCATATATTATAGGAACTATAATATATATATATATATATATATATGTATATACACATATAAATAGATAGATAGAAAGATTAATAAATAGATAGATATATAGATGGACAGATAGATGAAAGTTTAATTGTCTGTCTCTTTGTATGCCTGTGCATGTACATATTCTTATGAAATTTGTGACTTGAGATTTTCCATGAGGGGTATTGACATTTGGAACATCTTTTTATCGGTATTTTGGCTGTAAAGAGGTCAAAATTCAACGATCTTACTTTTAAAAACTCTACTAAACTCCGACAAATTTGGGTCTAAACACATGGACTTTAAATGTAGTGTATTTGGACAGTAATCAAACTATTAACTGGATTTCAGATCAAAAAAATAAATGTAAAAGATTCAAAATTGGGGGCAAATTATAAAATAATGGACATTTGCGTTCTCTACAAATTTTCTTAGCACATTTTTTGTCTAAACATTTGAAATTTTTCATAAAGTGTAATCAGACATAGGTCAAGGTTAATTTGGGGTTTGGCCGAGCATTTTCCTGCTAAGTACCAAAATTAAAAAGATTTGGCCTTTGCAGTGTCTACCAAATTATTGAGAAAGTTTTGGGTCTTTACATGTGAAACTTTACATAAACGGTATTCAGACATTCCGCAAGCTTCTTAATAAGATTTTGGACGAGAATTGGGCTGCCAAGGGTACCAAAGTTGAAAGAGTTGGCCTTAGCACACCCTAACAATCGCCTCTTCAAATGTTGGATCTAAGCACGTAAAATTATTGTGTAACTTACATGGACATGAATCAATTTTGTAATATATATTAAAAACACCCATGAAGCTGTGAAAAGTACACAGCGTCTGAACAACGCCGGGCTGAACTGCTGGTATATAAATGTATATATATATATATATATATATATATATATATATATATATATATATATATGTATATATATATAAATATATATATATATGTGTGTGTGTGTTTGTGTGTGTGTGTGGGCATATATGTATATATGTATATAATATAGGAATAAACGTATTCATACGCATACGATCTACTTCAATTAAATAACGAGTGACACTGTAATTGTAAATATGCTAGATTTTAAACACGCCTTTCAACACACGCACACTTTTGTTTTGAGACTGGCGCCTAGACTGAGCATTATCATGGGCATTAAAAGGGAAAGATACATCAATAGAAATACGTATATAAAGGGTCAATAATTCATCCAAATAATATCAATGAAAATAAGCAAACCTCGATAAAACGAAAAACAAATGAACATTACGTGATTTATGCATGCATCTGATGAATTTTATGATATAATATATTTTCAAATGTTTAAAAAAATAAAATAACTGATAAATATAAACGATATAAATCTCTTTTAAATTTAAACGAGATTATAATTAAATCGGACGTGGTAGGAGATAACTATATTTTACGAGCCATATTATATACACTCATAATAACACAAACACATTTTTTCGTTTTCTGTGTATGTCTAAGTAATTGCGAAGAAATAGTGTGTACTTAACCTTCATACATATAACGATCTCCACATATATATATATATATATATATATATATATATATAAATATATATACACATATATTATCATATATGCATATATATATATATATATATATACATATATATATATATATATTAGCATATATACACTTAGTTTGTTTATTTAACACACAATATTGGCTACATATATGCATACAGGTATTAATATACTTTCTATTCAAGAATAGCACTTCATCGGACCAAAGTAAAAACGATATAGAAACGGGAATTACAACAATTTCATTATTTTTATGGTAGATTAGTGTATAGTGTACAGTCTGTAAGAATGGTGGCTATAAAAATGTGATTATGAGCAGTAGGAATTTAGTGAGAAAAGTGGGTGATGGAAGGAAGTAGGGAGGAGATGTTAGTATGATTTCGTGTGATGAAGCTTTCTCGGTTGTGATATTGTTAGTATCTTTTAACTTACTGGTTATTTATTAGTCTTAATTGTCGCTTTAATCTTAAATTACCTCATAGGATTATTGTCGGTAATTATTTTTCTTAGGTGTTTATTATTGTTGTTTTTCTTTTCTGGTGGCGAATTCATTGTCATATGAACAAGTGCGTATATCTATTTATAAAATAACTTATTATTTGTTATATTATTTAGCAACATAAAGAAACAAACCAACTCATTGATACTGAACAAAAACTAAGTACTTTAACTAGCAGAATATAGAAACGGAATACTCCACAAATATAGATAACTATATGCTGTTATGCACCTGTTTGCATGTGTATAGTTTGAAGACAATATTCCGAATCGGAACATATAAACCTACCAAATATATGTATATATTGGAGACGGGATGAGAACCCAAATGAATGAATGAGAACCCTCGAAATGTTGTTTATATATAGATATAAAACCTTTACAACGATAATTAATTCTATCACTGCGTTAAAGGCAAAAATAAAACTACCGGTGTACGATCTTTTAAAAATCATATGAATAAGGTATATATATATATATATATATATATATATATATATATATATATATATATATATATATATATATATGTTTAACTATCTGAAAATTTGACCACATAGGCAAATGTGTGATTAATTAACAAACAAATAGTTAAAGAAAGAAATACTTTGACAATAATAAAAATAAACATATAAAAAGCGAAGTATAGAATTAAAAATGAATAAATAAATAAAACTAATACATTATTGCACTAATCTATCTATCTTCTATCTATCTATTCTATATATCTATAAAAACAGAGATGTGTGTGCCACAGACGATTTCTGATTGGTTAATCCAATAATCACATCTCCTAAAAAACTATGGTTCGTAGGCTCTTAATTTTACCATAAAATATTATGGCTTTATTTATTGTCCATCTTGGAAGGGTTTAATTTTTTTCTAACTTGCGATTTACAACTTAAAAAAATACGAAACTAACTTACAATCTAACAATCGAACCTCCGACACCACGGCCGCCATTATGAAACTAAACTAAAAAAAAAAAATACGCGCGTTCACTCGTTTTTTTGTGCATTTTTTTTTTTTGGGGGGGGGGCTAATTTAGCATAATAGTGTCCATTTAATAGTATTATCTTGAAAAAATAAAAAAATAAGGAAAATTACCAAAAAAACAAACAAGAACAACAAAAGTGTGCCGTATTTTTAAAAGTTTTAATGCGTTATTTTTATTTGCTTTTTTTATTTCATCGGTGAAGAAAATGGCCAAACAGAAATTTTGAAGGCCAAATTTCGCGAATTTGGCCTTTTTTTTAAGCAGTTTGGCCTTCAAAATTTCTGTTTGGCCATTTTCTTCACCGATGAAATAAAAAAAGCAAATAAAAACAACGCATTAAAACTTTTAAAAATACGGCACACTTTTGTTGTTCTTGTTTGTTTTTTTTTGGTAATTTTCCTTATTTTTTTATTTTTTCAAGATAATACTATTAAATGGACACTATTATGCCAAATTAGCCCCCCCCTAAAAAAATGCACAAAAATTCGAGATTTAAGGTTTTGACGAGATAATTTAGCGAATTGTCCGGACTATTGCGAGATAACCATCCATTAGTTTTTCCTGAAATTTTGCCACAAATTGTATTCCATTACATAGATGTGCATAGTAACAACATTTTTTTTCCCGAAAATTCCCGTTGCGTCTCCAGATTTCATCGGTGAAGAAAAAGGCCAAACAGAAATTTTGAAGGCCAAACTGCTTTAAAAAAAAGGCCAAATTCGCGAAATTTGGCCTCGCTATCGCTTTCTGTTTGGTTAAGAATCAAGATGGCTGAATTATTAATTACTCGCTTATAAGACTATCATTACACACAAAAAAAATATAGATTTATTTTTGGGTAAAGTTCCCCCGGGTTTTCCTTTCACTTGAGTAAATAATGGTCTTTTGTTATATATATGGCCTACTATTATCCTTATATATATGATGTTTATGTTTATAACAACATCTTAATACGGCGCTGCTGATCCATAGTCGTTTCGACTGACGGATGCCACACACATGTTTAAGTGTCTGTGTGTGTCTGTGTGTCTGTGTGCATTTCCCTACGCTAAGCCTAGAGATTCGAAATTTGATAAACAGGGTACTAAGATTTGGGAAAATCGATGTGATAGGTTTTCGACAGAAATTTGGCGATTAAATGGTCAATATTCAACGATTTGACCTTTGAGAACTCTACCAAACTCCTCCTACAATTTTGGGTCTAAACAGTAAACACGTGATATTTTAGATATAGATTCCTTGGACATGGATCTAACTTATTAACTTTACTTGATCCCTAAACAATAAATGTTAAGAGGTCATAATAGGGGTCAAAGTTTTAAAAAATTGACCGTTTTTTTTTTTCTCAGCATTAACCTCAAAACACCTGGGCAACGCCGGGCACCGATTGCTAGTAATAAATAAAAACATATCAATACGAACATAAAGTCGCCACCTGTAAGAAAAAAATATATAATAGGGAAATAGCAACTATAAGAGGAGAAAGTATCTTCAGATCAAGACAGAAAACTAAGACTAATAAGCAACCACGAACTTAAAAGAATACTAACACCGTTCAACTATGATAGCAAAACCACGTGACATCGTACTTTCCCCTCTTACGTCATCCCTACTCCGTTCATTCACACACCTTTCTCCAAAGTTCCTATTCTTCATTCTGACAAATTATGCAAGCATTTATCTTCTAGAACATACACCACATCCTAATATCTCATAAAAACCAATGCAATGTTGGTTCCGATTCAATATTATATATTATGGCAATTTTATTGAAACACGTATGCATATAGGAAACAAATCTGTTTTTATAATTTATAAAAAAAAAAACTATATACCAACTCTGTCATGCATGCAACACGCTTTGATAACAACGCGAGGTTCATCAGATTAATATCTAAGAAACCAATCGCTACAACCATTATATGCATATATAAAGAGAGAAAAAAGGGTAAGAAACCTTTTGGACTTTTAAAAAAAAATCCACATTTCCTCCCCTATTTACAGGGTACTTCTTCAGGAGAAAGATGAGAATTATACTGAAAAATAAAATGTACCAAAAATATAGGATATTTTATTTTCCTAAATCATCTTTATCATATTCCTGATAAAGCACCCCGAAAATAGGGACGCAACATTGAGAATTTTCTAAAAAGGCCACAGGTTGTCTATTAGTTTTCCGTAATGTAATAATATTGTACGCATTTTATTTTCGTATATATATACATATATATATATATATATATATATATATATATATATATATATATATATATATATAAACGACAAGGTATTATAAGGAGGTTGACTTGGAAGACATCATGGATCTAATCAAAGAAGCCCCATGTGGAAATCTATGTTTTCTGTCCGCTGAAGTGTGCGCAAATGAGGCTACTACATGGTTAAAAATAGCAATTGAAGTAAATTTTCCTGTGCGGAAATTCTATAACAAGCCATACTCTTCCCAATGATTTACGTCGATTTGCGTAGCTGTTATTGCACAAAGGCAGCAAGCATACCACAGATTTAACCGACATTCTTCTAGTACAAACCTGACAAAATAATAGAGAAGCTAGAAATAATTGTAAGAAATAAATAGCGACAGGTAAGGGAGAATATACAGAAATCACCAGAAAAACGCATAGAAGAACAGAAATTTTGAACCCCTGATTTCTGGGAAATATACAACATTTATTACAACAGTTATTAATGGGCTATCAAATATTTCCTCAATATCACACTATCATGAGGTTGTTTGCACAGCAACCTAGAAGGCTAACATGCTTGATAGTCGGTTTGCCTCAAACTTCGCAGCAAACCACTTCCTCTCTGACATTTCCTTGCGAGCTTACGTCACACTGGAAAATTTGAAAATCACACTTTTTCAGATACATGATATCATTAAACAAAAACTGTACACTGGAAAAGCATGTGGACTCGATTTCATCCCGGCGGTGCTCTTAAAAAAATCCGCTGAAGTTGCTCCATCCTCTCCAAACATCACAACAAATGCATTAACGACTCTTACTTTCATGTGTGTTAGAATACTGCTTCTGTGGTACCAGTTTACAAGACTTATATCGAAATAACTGACTGATTAAATTATCGCCCCCTTAATCTGTCCCCATTTCGCCAAATAAATATGTCAGTCCATAATTAGCCAAACCCTTATCCATAACTAGACCTGCTAAATTGTTTTCGACGAAAAATATGGATTTAGGCGACCCCGTTCTATATCAGATATCCTAACTGTAATCTATGAAGATATAAACCATAAGCAGTTGAGGGTGTGGCGGTCCCCTAGATATATCTTAAGCTTTTATGGCAACATTCTTACGTTATGGCGCGATTGTTTACTAAGGAAAATCAGATCATACAGTATCACATGACGAATTTTGTTTTTGTTTTATTCAATGTTTACTCCAAACAAGGCACGCTACCACATTGAAGAGGGGGTTAACTATCGGGGACATAAGTTGCAGGGATATTATTAAGTGAGATGGGGAGCAATATGTCTCTTCACATTACACTTGAATTTCTGCATATTCGAACAGTTGTGAAAGCAGGATCCTGGAAGGGAGTTCCTAAGTCTAGCGCTTCTGGGGAAGAAACAATTGGAGTAGAAGGTTTCTTACACCTAGTGATCTTTACTGTTTAGAGCTTGGTTTAGCTGCTTGTCGAGTGTGGCAAGGGTATTCACGTCGAGATCGTACAAATGCATGCAGTTTTTCAGAGGATTCACCGTTAAAATACTTGTAGAACAGGCAGAGGGATGCAAAATTTCATCGATCTGACAGATGCCAATGTTTCGGTGGCAGTGCACTGCCTACCAGTTTGGCGATTATTTTTTCAACCCTGGCCAGGAGTGAGAGACTAGCAGAAAATGTACTAGGCAAAATTTGACAATACTCCATATATGAGCGAATGGTGGCCTTATAGACGTACAGGATACTTTAAGGCGTAATAGCTTTTAGCAAGGTAGCTAGAGCCCACCGTCTTCGCAGCGGCCTTGGCAATGCTATCAATATTTCTTTTCTAACTCATGTTAACTGTAAACGTATGGCTGAGAAGTTTAAAATAAGTACTATCAGGTAAGGTGTCTTTAGATATTGGTATTGATGGCATAGAATATTTCTTTGTAACAATTGAAGGAAACAAGCTGAGTCTTGGTAGTAGTGAATATGACCATCCATTTTTGCCCCATTCCTTTACAGATTAAAAGCCTTCCACTAGTGTTTCTGGCATTTCCTTAGATATGTGTTCATATGGTTTTCCTTCGTGCTTGTTACAGGGTGTGTTGTCATCCACAGATATACCCATTCTAGAGGCTATTTTACCAAGGAGATTAGTTATGAATATAAGGAAAAATAAACTCTCCAAGGATAGACCCCTTACGTACTCCCGCATTTATATCATATTGTTTAGATTAACGGCAGTCGAGGACAACCTGGGTACTTCTCTTACCGAGAAGGGTTTAATTATGCTAATTATTTTTCCGGCGATATCATATGATCTAATTTCCCTGTGAAGATCATCGTGCCATATCCTGTAAACTCCCTAGATATATCTAAGGCTACAGCTCTACCTTACTCTGATTTGTCAATTGAATGGTTACACATTCAGAGATTACAGGATATCTGCTGTAGAACCAGCTTGCCTAAATGCATATTGATGGTCGGTCAGAGGTTTAGCAGTTCTAAGGTAATGAACTAGAACTTGGTAAATAATGCACTCAAATATTTATGCAACAAACCGGAAGAAACCAATATGGTGATAATTATATGAGTCAGTTCTTTCACCATAATTCTTGAAAACTCGTACGATAAAGGCAGTTTTCCAAACGTCAGGAAAGCAATATTTTTTAGTGCATGAGGTGTAAAGTTTGGAGAGAAATGGAACAACCACGACGAAGCATATTTTTATAGCACAAGCGGGATGGAATCAGCTCCAAAGGCTTTCGAGGTGTCTAGTTTTTTTATGATATTATGCACCTGCGATTTTCAGATCATCTAGTGTGGCGCCTGTCAGCTAAGTAAAGCCACTGGTTTGCTGGGTCCAATGTGAAGTTTGAGGACAAAGCGACTGGCTAGCCTGTTAGCATTCTCTTCTACTGTGCAAACAACCTAATGAGTGTTTCATAATAGGGGAAGTGTTGATTGCCCAATCTTTATTATACTGTTGTAGGTTTTCTAAATATCACGCGTTCCGAAACCATAACATAACTAAATCTGTCTAAAATAAAAGAATAAATGTTTCCTTGGACATTTATCATCCTAATATTCATAAACGACACCCCTGATGAAATTGACTCTACGATGACACATTTGCTAGTGACACTACGCTCTGTAAAAACACGAAGCGAAAACGAATAGACACATATCTAAGGGAAATATTAGACACACTAGAACGGAACACCTATCTTTTGTAGAATGAGGGGAAATATGGATGTTGAAATTGAATGTTGCCAAGACTAAGCTTTTTCCTTTAATAATTATAAGAAACCTTCTTAATCACCCATAGCTATGACTAGAGATATATTAGTTAAAATTACTTCTTTAAATACCTCGGCTTAAGGATCACAGGGGACGAGTTTTAAGATATACATTGAAAGTATAGCCACATCTCCTGCAAATAATGTGGGGTGCCTTTTAATCTGGTAGAATGTTACTTACGCATGAAAGTATCATGTATTTCTAAAAAAAAGCATTCGTTCTTGTATGAAGCATTGTTGTCACATTTTGGCTGGTGCATCTGCTGCTAGTCTCTCA
>NC_136489.1:75088320-75090820 GCF_053919585.1 Euprymna scolopes | reverse complement strand
CATCAAGAACAATTCATTGTATTTGGCCGATTAGAATAACAGAATGTCTTTATCGATCTACATTAACAAATAATTTAGTACAAGCGGAAATATATGCGAGAACGACAGGATGATTTAATACAACAAAAATACAACTAGCAAACAAAAGAAAACAAATAATTGACAGCATAATACAGGCGAAATAATTTGATAAATTGTAAAAAAAAAAACTTGTTTAGAAAAAATAGTGGGGCAGGAGAATAATCAAATCACTGTCAATTGGATTTAAAAAAAAAAGATACGGAGCAAAAATTACATAACTGAAAATGGCGGAGTAAATGACGAAACATGTCATGGCAAAGCGAAAGAAGAAAAAAAAAGATATCAGAAAATGCATGCAATTGTGAAAAGGGAAAGTTTTGTATGCATTTTTACCGAAAAGATAGGAAACAATGATAAAGAAATAATGTATAAAAACCTAAGAAACTAGGAGTAAAAGCACCAGAGATGAAATATGCCGAAGATGAATATAAAAAAAAAAGAAAAATAGGTCAAAGATCAAATACAAAGGAAGGAGGAATAGTTGAAAAGGCAACTGTTCAAATAAGCAAAGCACGAATATTGAGGAAGTTGGGTCGATTAAAATCAAAGGAAGGAATACAGTAGAGGGGAAGAGTAAAAAGAGGAAGATAGAAGAAAAAAATACATATTTAGCCAAATAATGTAGATTATGACAGGGAAGAGGGGTAAAGCTTCAGCTGCAGTTGATTATGAAAGACATGAAATGAGTTGGAAAGAGTTATGAAATACTTCTTGCAAGTGAGAGGGTAACAGTTTGATGTTGTCTTTGGGAAATTATTTATACTTTATGCAATAATATTGATGATAAGTAATATATGAACCAACGGACATATACATATAGATACACATTCACACACAAATATATATATATATATATATATATATATATATATATATATATATATATATATACGTCTGTATATATATATGTATATATAAGTATATATATATACTTATACATATATATATATATATACTTATACATATGTATATATATACGTATATACTTATATGTATATGTATGTATATATATATATATGTATATATATATATATATATATATATATAAATTTTAATCGAGCAAAAAATGGCGACGCTCAAATTTTTTTTTGTGTCGAAGCTAAATTCGTTGCGATTACCACTGTCCTTAAAGCTTCAGTAATCTATATATATATAAAAGCGAAAATGTATGGTTGTGTTTGTGTGTATGTATGTATGTTAGTGTATCTGCTACTTTCGACACAGGCGATGAAAATTCAGAAACTCGGTATTATATCCGACCCCCATCTTTCGCTGAAAAAATATCGAAAAATTGGCCAAAAACGTTAACTTTTTCACCCCGAAATTGACAATATTCCACAGGGGGGGGTCAACAAAAACGGGTTTCTCGTAACGATGCTCGATTCTACGCATGCGTCAGATGACGTCATGACCTTATTTACTTTAAATAGTTGAAAAACCAATCACATTTCGTCTCCGTCGCTTTAGCGCAGTTGGGTAGCCTGCTTGTTCATTATCTAAACGTTTTGGGTTCGAATCGTGGTGTGAGATGTTTTTTGTTTTTTTTTTCGATTTTTTAAATTTAAATATTGAACCCTGCATTATTTAAGCCATTTTTCACGTAACGTTCGTTTTCCTGTTTTTTTTTTTAATTTTTTTTTTTACTTCGCTTGTTCTTAGAGACACCCGGGTATCCACCGATTTTTTAAATTTTAATATCGAAACAGGCTTATTTAAGTCATTTTTCACGTGTTCGTCTGCCTTACGTTAGATATTTTGTGTTTTTTTATGTTTTGATTACCCCCCCCCGTCGTGGCGTAGAGCTTATGACGTTTACTTAACAGAGGGTTGCATCTTCAAAACTCGTTTGAATTTGGAAAGATCATAGTTTGTTTTTATATTCAGTTTCGAAACGATTTTGATTTTCTATACATACGTATACAGACATAACTTACTCTCATAAAACACAAAAGAAATATATTCATGACGTATAATAATATTTGAAGTCAGTATAAACCATTTTAATCAATTGAAGTAATCGGATCCAATAGTTATATATATATATATATATATATATATATATATATATATATATATATATATATATATATATATATATATACTATCGATAAATGTTCCTGATATAGTTGTTCTCATGTCTGTTAAACACGCAGAACGTTGTCACGTGGAAATTCGCCTGCACAAAAAGGATTTTGCCACAGTCTTGTATTTATATATATATATATATATATATATATATATATATATATATATATATATATATATATATATATATTAATCTAAGGAATAACAAAAGTAGTCTCTTCATTATTTTCCAGAGTATTAATTATTTTAATCGATTCGATTATTCGGCGCAAATTAACTATAGGATCTCCAGTCATAATAAGTGTTCTAAAGTTCAGAAAGGACCTAGACTTTA
>NC_136489.1:75068320-75083320 GCF_053919585.1 Euprymna scolopes | reverse complement strand
AAACATGTATTCGTTATCCTGATGCATTTGAATCGTATAACATTCAACATATTAACAAAAGAAATCACAAACTATATTAGTAATGTATAAAATGTATTGTACAAAAAACAGGTGAAACATGCGTAAGAGCACAGTGAATTAGGAACTAAAAATGATCAAGGTCAGCACGCCCCCCCAATTTTGCCTCAAACTTCAAATCCTGGTGAAAATTAACAACGGTGCAGTTTTAGGCCTTAACGTATGTAAATTTGAGTTCTGCATCATGCAAAAAAAAAGAATAAGTAAGTCTATAATTCCCCCTCCATATAGTCCCAAAAGTCACCAAGGCCCTCACATATTTTAATTTGAGTTCAGCACAATTGAAAATTTATGAATAGACATATAGCAAAAATTATGACAAATATGGTAAAATAGTCCCAAAAATGGAGCTTTTATTACCACAAAAAGAGACGCCGGGACACACTCGAGAGTTCTCGCGAAGTATAGACAAACAATGTTCTATAGAATGCAGTTAGTTTTATAAGAATACAAGGCATGAAGGGGCCCACACAGGGGCTACCAAAGATTTCCTGGATAATCCATTCTGGTACATTTTCTCATCTCAAGTTTAATATTTGTGAAAAATGTTGTTAAATTCCAAGGCGCAGTTATTGGAAAATGTGCAGACAGATGAATAATCAAACGGGAGAACTGACATGGGCGAATTTAAAAGTATACCCTCCTTTTGTTGGGGAGGGGGTAATATATATATATATATATATATATATATATATATATGTGTGTGTGTGTGTATGTGTAAGCTTTTATATATTTATAATAAAGAAAGATAAATGTACATATATGGAGTACAAATAATAATAGGTTGTGAGAAGTAGTAAAATGGATTAATCTTAATCTTATATAAATAACACTTGTAAATTAAAAAAAAAAGTATATCCATTTTTAATTTTGAGACGAGGACGAATTTCACAAGTAAGGTATACATTTTATCAACATGAATATGTTAGTCCAATTTATCATGAGTAGATAATTAGATCCACTATCTGGAACATGTTTGCTCTATGATTAAGGAATTTTATGTTTAATCAACGCTGACAGGGAGTCATGTTTTGTTTTTTACACAGTGATCACCACTTATCAAGGCCCGGGAGCCACTCAGGGATGAGAGTTATTGCAAGTACATTACGTTAGTGTGCAGATTTGATGAAGTGTTTACTTAAGGGAGCGGTTCATTAGGAATTTGTTAACGTTGGACTTGAACACATCCGAGTTGTAGTCCGGTGGGAAGCAGGCAGACGGAACAGAGTTCCACAGGCGTGCAATTCTAAGAAAGAAGCTTTGTTCATGGAATCCGCGTTTTGATTTAGGCACAGATATAGAGTGGGGGAAATTTTTCATGGTGGATTCAGCTAGACGGGTGTTTTTCGTGAAAGATTTGTGAGGGGGGGCCAGAGATTGGAGTTCAGACGAGCACCTGCCATGGAAATAACGATAAAACAAGGATAGGCTCGCAACGTCTCTTCTGTGGGAGAGAGGTTGCAGTGTAGAGAAAAAGGCATCCCCCACTAAGCCACGAAGTCTATTTTGTACTCTGTCAAGGCAGGATAAGCTGTTTTTAGCAGCTCCTGCCCAGATATGGCAACAGTATTCCATCCTTGGACGTACTTGGCTTTTATATAGATAGAAAATTGAATTAGTAGTGAGATATCTTCTGGAGCGGTTGAAGGATCGCACCATCTTTCCAACGAGCTTGACAACAGACTTGAAGTACGTGTTCCATTTCAGATCAGGAGTAAAGGTAAAGGTTTATTATACTGTTTTGTTTTTAAATCCCGAAACAGCGTTTCATGGTAAACAACTGATGATACTTTTAATTTTAATCAGTACTAGTGTGAATTCGAAAGAGCAAGTTGATGTATTGATTGCAAGTGATTAAATGACTTACTGACTAAATAGTTTTCCACCGAATCATAGAAAATAAATATATAAGTTTTTAAGATAGATTAAATGGTTTAAAAACTTCCAAGAATATATATATATATATATATATATATATATATATATATATATATATATATATATGCATATACATATATATATAGAACAATTATAATAATATGCTCCGTTTATCGCATTTTTAAATTTCATTTACACCCGGAACAGGCACAGTGCCACTTTAATGGCAGGCGCTACTCGCGGGAACATAAATTGTAGTGATGCTAAGAAGGGTGTGGAGCAACGTAATGTATGTTTACATTACAATTAGACGTCTGTGTGTCAGTGCAGGAGACTGGATAAGAGTTCCAAAGTCTAGCTGTTCTCGGGAATAAACTGTGTAGCGGTGGGATTTTGCTTTGCCTGGTGTATAGCCTATACATTCAAAGATGGTCGTTTGGGTATTAGCTATAAACGGACTTGTCTAAATCTATATTGTTAGTCACTCAGTCTGCAAGCTGGTTTACTATGAACTCAATATTGTTGTGAAAAGCGGGAGAAAGTTGATGAAACGGTGATATAAAGGATCAGTTCTTTCAACATAATTCTTGGAAACTGTTATAGCAGAAGCAGTTTTCCAGCAGTCATGAAAAAATATGCATTAAGGAATTTGTTGAATAGTTTGGAGAGAACTGGAGAAACTTCAGCGGAGCATATTTTTAATAGCACAGCCGGATTAGATCGGGTCCAAATACTTTTGAAGTGTCTAGAGTTTTTATGATATCATGCATCTGAGAAGGGGTTATCATCAGATCATTTAGTATTGCGTCTGTCCGCAAATGTGGAGTTTTAGGCAAACAAACTGGCATGCACGTTAGCCTTATCGGTTGCCGTGTAAACACCATCATGACTATTTATCTATTTATTTATTGCAGACTATTATCTTCGTCGACTCGTTGTTGTTTCACAACGTCAGGTCGTTAGCCGCGAAAATGATAGGGACGACCAATGTCCTAACTGCATCCTCGGAAATTACTGTCTTCCATAGCTGTTGTCGTTTTAGCATATTTTAGCTAAATAAGCCTTTGAACCCCTGGCGCAGTGGATAAAGACGTTGAACCTCTACGGTTCCAGGTGAGCATTCTCTGAAGATAGCGGATTCAATCCTACCCAAACTTAGCCAAAGGCGTAGTTTGCCAAAATATCATTAGACGACAACAACTATAGCAGTAATTGATGAGGATACAGTTATATGATTCTGCGTTTCTACCACATCGCGGTTAATCACCTGAGGAGGGCCAGAAGAATAGATGACTGAAAAGTTTTGAAATAATAACCTCCTGATTTCTGTTAAGTGGGGGAATTGTTGATTCCCCATTATTCATTGCACTGTTGTAGATTTTCCAGAAATCACGTGTCCTAAATTCTGTGCTTCGCTTCGTTATTTGGTGCTTGGGGTATATTCTTCAGTTGCCATTTTGAACTATTCAATTGTGTTATTTGCGCGCTGTTCAGCGCGAAGGAAAAATAGGCTTCCACATGCGGCATCTCTAATTAAACCCCTTCTCGTTTCTCGGTCAGCCTTCTTATAATACCTTTTCGTTTTTGGGAAATGACTCTTCAGTTTAGTGTCTAGAATTAAGAGCGATTTAGTTTAGTGTCGAGAATTAATAGTCGACTATTATCACAGCGTGAGCAACATTCACGTTTTGGCTGTGGCCGTTATCAAAACATAGATAAATCCTGTTTTACTTACTGCAATATTAGAAGATATTCGGAAGTTATTGCTACCCTGCACATAACCAGAGGTAAATGGTAAAAACTTTCTAATCAAATTTATGTAAGCACCCATTCAATGACAAAATGTCTTGCTACATACGGAATATCTGCGACCTTATTACTAGGTAGAATAACTACTCAGTCGATTTTGAAATTACTATTAAATATTCAATTTTTCCTAACTCCCATTTCCAATTTTTTTAAACATCCAGCACAGGAAAAATATTGCAGAAATGGAAAAAAAAAATGTTCGAGATTAATGCAAAATGGCACAAAAACATTAGTTGAGGCTCTAGGTTGATCCTGGCAAGATTTGCTTGGCAATGTCAGATCATGTGGGGATACAATACTGTTGCTTGCAGGAGATTTCAGGCAAATGCTACATGCAATTCCTCAAACAACACCAACAGATGAAATAAATGCTTGCCTGAAATACTCTACTTTTTGGTGCTATTTGAAGACATTAAAATTAACTCCAAATATGCGTATCCAGTTGCAGAATGTTCGATCTACACAATAATTTTTGCATCACTTGTGGAAAATTGTGTACGGAAAAGTGCTGGCTGATCAGAGTTAAGGTCGTATGTTCGCAGATAACCATATAATGATTAGATCACTCTGACAGGCGATAAAAACATTATTTAAAAATAAATGTTGAAATTTCAACAGTATTTCCAACGGTGGCCGAATCGATTAGGTCTTTCTAATGAAGCTAGAGATGGGTTTTGTTGTCGGGTTCGAATCTACCTACACTGATGATCCCGAAAGTATGAAATACGAGTGTATGTATGCATTTAATATTTTCTATAGTAAATAATTATGGCAGCTCCATTAAAAACCTCGTTCCTTATCGGCGAGCACTTTTAGTCGGTCATATCTGATCATTCTGAAAGACGTTAAAATAGCATTTAAAAAAGAAACGTGTACATTTCAACAGTATTTGTTAGATTACATCCTTGCTAATGATACCGGGTTCGAAACTATCGACCAGTGTTAATTGCGACACACTTCGCTGATGATACCCGAAAGTATGAACCACTAATGCCTGTATGGTTTTAATAATTTTTATAGTAAATTATTATATATATATATATGCATATATATATATATATATATATATATATATATATATATATATATATATATATATATATATGCACAGGGAAACCAAATGTACGGTATACACTTACTTTAAATATTACAGGTAAGTATGGCAAATATATATTCTTACTTGCTATGGTACGACCATATATCTCTACCTAAATATGTACGGATGAGGCTTCACTAGTTAAACTACATAATTGGCATGGAGGTTAAGATATGCACACGAATATGTAAAATAACTACGATGTTTCGTATGTGCATGAATATGTAACCTTTATCATTCAACAGTTCACCTCATGTGCAGAATTTACAAAAAAATACTTGTTTCATGATGCGGAATACACAAGATCTGTGAATTAATTCTATCGCTTTATATAATATATACACATATTAATAGGTTGTAAACATAAATATTCCTGCATACTAATATACTGTAAAAACACATATCCATGTATATACACTTATGGCGGTGTCGGTTTAATATTTTCATTTTTAGTCGACTTCAATTCATCAATAAACTAAAAATCGCTGTGAGTATATGCTTAATAGCCAATAACAACAAATACAAAAGCTGGGAAATTAAAAAGAAATCGAATCCACGTGCTCCATCTATCAGGATTTTTCTGGATTAATGCATATTGACATTTGGTCAATACACTAGACACGCCTACTGGGTGTGTTTTGGGGCAAGAAAAACCCGATAGTATACAAAGTACGAAAAATCATATTTTTCAGTTACATAATTATGTGCAGAGTTATATATATATATATATATATATATATATATATATATATATATATATATATATATATATATATATATAAATAATTCTTTGATTTTTCGTACTTTGTATACTATCGGGTTTTTCTATGTATGCATAACTATACGTATACATACACATATAGATATACATATATATATATATATGTGCGTGTGTGTGTGTGTATGCATGCATATAGTTATATATATGTACATATAGATATACATATATATATAGAGAGAGATGATATATATATAGAGAGAGAGAGAAAGAGAGAGAGAAAGAAAGAGGGAGAGAGAGGAGATGTTGTTTGGTTTTGGTTTAGCGATATGTTTTGCATGAATTAAATTATTTACTAGAGTAAATTTTTACCTAAATGCGAGTTTGGAATAATTTTCGCTTTAATCAATTTTGTACACCCACATGGGGAGCGGTATATATATATATATATATATATATATATATATATATATATATATATATATATATATATATATAAGCAACCTGCCTGTCATTGTCCGGTCTAAAAATAGGTGTATATATGATATTATGATTAATACAGATTTCGATGTTATTATTATATTATATTGAACCTAATATATTATTATGAGTTTTAAAGTTGATTTTTAATAAATCACTCATGAGCCATCACCGACAATCAAAATAAAACCATTAGCTTACGATTTCATATTTTTTTACGGTAATACCTGAGCTGTGAAGACATGTTTGCTGCAAAGTTAAAAATTAAAACATGAAGCAATCGTTACTTCATTACGCATGCATATTCCGAATGCTGTCGTTCGATCTTCACCTGACATATTCAATTTGTGTAATTCTCACATTCTTGCACGGATTACCTTCGACAAACACGAATTACAAAGTTTCGCATGAGTTCGAACACTCTATATATTATTTCTGTATCTATCCGCCTCGGTCATTTTATCTATCTATATAACTGGATATATGGACGGGAGATTATTATGAAGAATATTGAAAGACTGTCAAAATATGACCAAACTATATCATATACAAGTTTTACCGGAAGCATCCTGCCATCTGATACATGTATGTTACCACGTGATCAGGGTAGCTGAACATGATATGGGAGTTGGAATTTGGACGTTGAGAAGTGTGGATTGTTTAACAAGTCATCTTCCACTTCACTGGGAGGGGACTGACGTGTCTTAGAACTGAAATTTAGAATTAACCACGCAAGGAAATGTATTCGCTTTTCATTCTTCTGCAATCGAGACATGGAAAGTGAAATAAAAAAAACTATATAAAACCAAACAGCGTTCTTAGAAGTGAATAAATATTCGTCCAAAGAAGTTGTAGCCTCCCCTTAAAGAACAAGATTTATTCCAGGTGCACAGGATCAACGACATATGGAATCAAGGTATGTCCAAACTAAATATATCACAGGCACGTACCTGCATATGAACAATTAGATATAAATATAACATATATAGGCAGTATCAACATAACTTAGGGTTAAAATAGTGAAGAATCCACAATAGACATTTAGTGACACGTATACACATCATGATGAACCCTTCGTCCCAAGAACACATATCGATATATAGTGCTATGGTACACATCACACAACATACCACTTTTAGCTATTCAATCATAGAACATGTGTACGCAAATACTCACAGATGCGTTTGATAGATAAATTTTATAATCAAATACATATACGCATACATACATATAGACAGATCTGCGTACTTACTGACATCATTGTACGCAATAATCACGCAATTACAAATCATATAGAATATCTGCATGAATATAATTTCACGTAATTGCAAATTAAAGATCATTCAATAGAAAAACCGATAGATGTAATAGGAAATTAATTCATAAGTATAATAGGAAATTCATTTATAAGAAGTGTAGGAAATTCATTTATAAGAATAATAGCAAATTCATTTATAAGTAGTTAAGGAAATTAATTTATATGTATAATAGGAAATTTATTAATATGAATAATAGGAAATTAATTTATATGAATAATAGGAAGTTAATTAATATGAATAATACGAAATTAATTGAAATGAATGTTTAAAAGAACATGCTAAGTAGATTGGTCATTTTGCAGAATAATACAATCCCAAGATCCATATATAACAAAGTCATAATCTATTTTTAAATCCATAGAAAACAGTGGGGATTTAATATATATATATATATATATATATATATATATATATATATATATATATATATATATATATATATATATATATATATATATATATATATATAATGAGCATGGATTTCCTTAAGAATTCTTGCCTTGATGAAAGGGAAAATAAAACTTTCTGGTATGGTTTTAAATATTCTGAAATAACAGGAAACGGAGACTTGATTTCAAATTTTTCCCATTCTTGATTTTCCCTTAGAAAAAAGGGGTACTAGTATTAATAATGAAAGGCAAAAAAGGAAGATATAACTCATGAGAGATAGTTAGAATCAAGTATCCTCTTCCCTTTAAGTCCATTCAAAATTATGCCAGTTTTAGTACCCCTCCATCAAAGCAACTGATTTTAGGGAAATATGAGTCATTTTTTTAATTCCGATGTAAAATTACTAACATTAATTACTATAATTGAACTTTTAGCAGTAAAATGTCTTATAATAAGCTCTAAATGATGGATGATCTCCTTAATGTTCGAGCTTAGGCTCATATATCAAATATCCCACTACAACAATCAGCTCATTAGTTTCCAACATGCTTTTGTTTGTTTTATAGTAATTAATAGCCTCCGAGATTTCGAATTTTTTTATATTGACCAAAAAGATGGTATATATATATATATATATATATATATATATATATATATATATATATATATATATATACCTAAAAAAGAAAGTCCGCACGTGTATTTTTTCAAGAAATGCAAATTAAAGCTAAATTTAATGCAAATTGTGTAAACAAACTATACTTCATATGATTAGCCCTTTATAACTCAATAATTTTACCTGTTCATATATGACATTTAATTGAAATATTCTTATGTTCAAGTAAATTTAAGAAAACAACTTCAAGTTTAAATTTTTTGTCAAAAGTTCTTCCAAATTTGAAAATTTATCATTGCTTAGCTGTTGCTTGATTCAATGCCATACGGTTTCGGTAGCACTGAGGTCTGGACATCAACGTTCTGATCCCCAGCTGGCATCAATTGTGATGGATGGCTCTCGTCTGTGTGAGGCTCCGAGTTTTGACAAGCTTCTGGGTTTGACCTTTACTTCTGATCTGAAATGGAACACGTACATCAAGTCTGTTGCCAAGGTCTCTGGAAAGATGGGGGGATCCTTCAACCGCTCCAGAAGATATCTCACTACTGATGCAATTCTCTATCTAAATAAAAGCCAAGTACGTCCAAGGATGGAATACTGTTGCCATATCTGGGCAGGAGCTGCTAAAAACAGCCTATCCTGCCTTGATTGAGTACAAAATAGACTTCGTGGCTTAGTGGGGGATGCCCTTTTCTCTACCCTGCAATCTCTCTCACACAGAAAAGACGTTGCGAGCCTGTCCTTGTATTTTCGTTATTTCCATGGCAGATGCTCGTCTGAATTCCAATCTCTCGCCAATCTTTCACGAAAAACACCCGTCTAGCTGAATCCACTGTGAAAAATTTCCCCCACTCTATATCTGTGCCTAAATCAAAACGCGGATTCCATGAACAAAGCTTCTTTCTTAGAACTGCACGCCTGTGGCACTCTATTTCGTCTGCCTGCTTCCCTCCGGACTACAACTTGAATGTCTTCAAGTCCAATGTTAAACAATTCCTAATGAACTGCCCCCTTAAGTAAACACTTCAGCAAATCTCCTCACTAACTTAATGTACTTGCAATAACCCTTATCCCTGAGTGGCTTCCGGGCCTTGATAAGTGGTGATCACTGTGTAAAAAAAAAAAAATTGCTAGCCAATCCAAACACGGAATATCATGCTCTTCCAGGAACCTCTTGACATTACCAGCTGTGTTAATGAGAGAATATTGCTGCATGAAGATGGGATTATCATTCAAATTCCGACCAAAGTAGGGTAGAAAATGATCAGTCAACATATGTATGTACTTTGTCGAATTAATTTGACCTTGCAAGCAAACTATAAGCCCTGGACCAGTCGTACTAAAAATGCCTCACACGAAAAGTGAATCTCCACCCCAGTGCAGCGTTGAAACTGAGCACCTAAGATTAAATTCGTGTCTTTCCTCAGACTGACGTACTTCCTATCATCACTCCCTAGCATATTGAACTTGTTTTCGTCACTAAAAAAGCACTTATGACCATTATGAAGAGTCATGATCTTCATTGCATCTGACGAAGTCCAGACGGCGATTTCTGTTCTTTACAGAAATTATTGGCTTGCGTCTTGCAACATATCCTCGGAAATGGAATTCCTTTAATCTGTTCTTGAGAGTAAAAAGAGATAAGTTTGTAACAAGATTGCACTGTTGTTGGATTTCGGGAGCCGTTTCAAATCTGTTTCTTAGGATCGGGTCTTGAAAGCTGTGTCTTCCCTGTCAGACCTAACCCTAGTACAACGAGATTTAGGAGCATCACGAACACTGCGGGTGTTTTTGGTGCTTTTGCACAGTCTTTCGTACCGATTAATACTCACATTTTAGTCTGCGGACGATGCCTCGATTGGCTAAACCAGAAAGGTGGAGATTAATGAGCTCCTGACTATCAGTAAGAGAAAGTCGTGGCTTATGAACTAAATGTTTCGTTGTATAACCTGGAACAACAACAATTACGATTAGAAATGCTTTGTTGCCTGTTGGTGGATATTTAAAACAGATTCACAGGCGATGATTTAAGCTGGTTGAAAGCGAAACTGTTGCTGCGGACTTTCTTTTGGCCTTCTCCATTTGAAGTTATTTTTTTTAATTGACGTGAACACTAGAATATTTCATAAATATCAAATAAAATAGGTAAAATTAGAGATATAAAATGGGGTTTTAATGAGGTATAGTTTGTTTAAATAGTTACATTAAATATAAATAGTTATATTAGCTTAAATTTGTTATTTTTACACAAAATTACAAGTGCGGACTTTCTTTTTGCCGGCACTTGAGCTGCCTGCCAGGACACTCCATATACAAATGTGGCCGATTTAAGCATTTTTTTTTTTGGTTCCAAATATAGGTTTCATTTTACCAATTGCCTCGCCTCTATCAACGCCAGAGATTTTGGGAGAATATATATATATATATATATATATATATATATATATATATATATATATATATATATATATATATATATATGGTAAAACTGGTAATTAGTAAAAATCTGAAGAGTGTGCTCAATACTATTGCAGAGAAAATATGTATTATATTTTTTTATTGCGGTTTTATCTGTTTGGTTACATATGTTTCGGATGTTGGACCATGTTCACGATCCATCTGCCTCGTGATACCTTGAAGAAATGGTTGTTAGTATTTGGAAGAAGTGTTTTAGAAGAAATACGAGAAATAAAAGAGATAGGGTAGGAGATTATAAGGGGAAGGGTGACGGGTATCGACAATATTTCAGATTGTATGGTTAAATACATTAGATTGTATTTTGTGTCTTTTTCCTCTACTACGTAGGTAATATACATGGCTGAACAAGCAAAAAGCAACCAAAATTTAAAACCTTAAAATTGAAAATCCTTCCACTCCACTCCTTACCCCTATCTTTTTCTTTAACATCCTCTCTCCTTCTAACCTCCGTATATCCATATATCTCCACCCATGCCTACCTAAATGTGCTACCCACACACACACAATAAAATATAATGTATTTTAACA
The DNA here is from genome assembly GCF_053919585.1 of Euprymna scolopes. NCBI lineage: Eukaryota > Metazoa > Mollusca > Cephalopoda > Sepiida > Sepiolidae > Euprymna > Euprymna scolopes. The sequence goes on along the minus strand of NC_136489.1, from coordinate 75,071,930 downwards.
TTCAAAACTGAAATATTGTCGATATCACGCTCCCTCCCCCCTTATTATATCCTACTCCCTCTTTTTTTTCTTGTATTTTTCCTAAAACACGTCTTCCAAATACTAACAACGATTTCTGCAAGGTCTGACGAGGCTGCTGGATCTTAAACATGGTCCAAAATCAGAAACATATGTAACCAAAAAGATAAAACGGTAATAAACACACACGTATATATATATATATATATATATATATATATATATATATATATATATATATATATATATATATATATATATAAGTGAGAGAGACACTCATAGCTAAATTATATATTGAAATGGTCATTTCTTGGTTCTTAGGGACGAAACTATATGAAAAGTGACAGCTTTTTGGATGTATGTTATAATATTTTATTGTTCAACTTAGACTTGGTTAAACTTAAACTTGGTACAAAAAACATATATTTTCAAACCAATGAATTATGCATGAATGTGCATAATGTTTATACTTAGTGTCCTGCCAGGCAAGTTTCGGTTTTTTTGCTTAGGGATTAATTTTGCTTAGGGGATTTTTGTTGCTTAGTTGTCTACTGCGTTGTCTTTGCAATTCTACTAACACACACACACACACACACACACACACACACACCCACACATATATATATATATATTACCATACCAGCATTTTTGTGTACATAATATGTTCTATATCTCTGTGAATATTGATCAGAATTGAGCAAACTACAGTTCGCTGAAAAGCTAATTACCTGAATGTTGTAGGGCGCCATGTGCCATTTTCTATATAGGTCGCACATTAAGCGGACCATCTATCATCTAGAGTTTATTTTTTACGCCTTTTACAGCAAACGATTTTTTTAATAATTGGTATTCTTCTTAGTTTTGCATATAAATTACAAAATATCTCATATTTCCCTACATCTCTTACCTTGATTGAGGGGAGACTAAAACTTGATGCTATGGTTTACAAATGATAAGATATAACAGAAACTGGAATCTTAATCCAAAATATATCTAATATATTTGATTCCGTCTCTTTGGTTACATTACGAAAATTTCTCAGTGTACAAGAGTTTTTTGTATACTTGAGATATTCAAACCGTACCCTATTTTTAAAAGAATGAAGATATAACATATTAGAAATATTTTGAATTAATTGAAATTTTCTGTTATTTCAGATAATTTTTAATCATAGCCGCAAATTTTAGTCTCCATCCATCAACCCAAGAGTTTTTTCCATGTGTATATATTTTTACTCGTAGTGAAGTGATTATATCTTTGATTCAATGAGAGGAAACTACATAATAAATTCAGGTATTTTGCACATTATTATACTATTTTATAGTTAAAATTTTATGACAATTCGTGCAAAAGATCCAATAAATGTAAACTAATAAAATACGTAGACACTTGCCTAGATTTATATATATATATATATATATATATATATATATATATATATATATATATATATATATATATATATATATAGTGTCATGGCATGCCAGCTAATGTTTTTCTGCTATGGAATTGATTTTGCTCATTTTTGGTCTTTTTGTGCATTGTTGTCTCCCTTTGTTGCCTTACAACACCACAAATCTGTATAAGATAATAATTCTATTATTATTATTATTATTATTATTATTATTATTATTATTATTATTATTATTATTAAAAATAATAATTTAATAATAGGAATATTAATAATTATAATAATACTAGCAGGGGTGCCCGGCGTTGCTCAGGTGTTTGGAGGTGTATGCTGTGCAAAAAAAAAGCAAAAGAAAAACAAAAAAAATGGTTAATTTTTTAAAATTTTGATCCCTATAATGACCCATTAAAATTTATAGTTTCGGGCTCAAATCACTTTATTAAGCTAGATCCACGTTCAAGGAACCTATATCTAAAATTTCAAGTGTCTAGACCAAAAATTGTCGGAGGAGTTTGGTAGAGTTCGTAAAGGTCAAATCGTTGAAATTTGACCCCTTAACAGCCAAATTTCTGGCTGACACCCGTCACATCGATTTTCCCAAATCTCAGTACCCGGTATTTCAAATTTTGAGTCTATAGACTAAAAATTGGCAGAGTTATTGCGTAGGGAAATGTACACATACAGACAGACACACAGACACACAGACAGACAGACAGACAGACACGTTCACTTTTATAGACATATAGATTATAAGTAATGATAACATAAATATTAATAATAATCATAATATTATTATTATCAATAATAATAATAATAATAATAATAATAATATATGATATGATATAATATAATATAATACGCCAATAAACAGTACAGTAAGAAACCGAACGAAATATATCAAAAACAACATAAAAGTAACAAAAATATATAAAAGCAAAGAGAAATCAATTAATATAACTACAAAAAAAGCCCGGAAGATACTCTCAGAAGATGAGAAGTTAAGTAAAAACGAAAAAGACTAGTGCAAAATTAGTTTAAAGACAATTATACAACCTTATGCGTAGAATGGGATAAAATAAGTCACCAACAAATAATCACGTAGTCATTTAGGGAGAAATGGGGCTTAGCTATTTTTAATACTCATTTGCATAATTAGTAGCATGACCAATAGAAATGATTGTGGATTCGATGTATTTTTATATTGTATATTATTAGCGGGTGATAGAAATACATTCAAAATAATTATACCTTTAGTTATTACAATACACATGAAAAATATAAATATAATATCACATAACTAATAACATTAATTATAATAACAATAACAATAAATATTATTAATTAAAGTTATTTTAAAATATATAATTAGCATTAAGAAAAATGTACGAATCGGGCACTTTCTTGTATATCATATATGAATTACTAGATATTTAGCTCATAATATAAGATTTATATAAATTATATTTGTAGACATAAGACATAATTATTAATACTTAAAAAAAAACTAAGATAATTACATAAAAAATTAGAATTAAAATGTTATAGAAATATCATGATAATAAAAGATTTCAGAAAAGAAAAAATAAAACAAAGATTATATCAGATTCCCAGCTAATATGGAAGAACAGCTTACAACTTAACATAAAAGTAATCACAATTTTATGTAAAATTATAAAAAGTATACATACATACATATATATACATATATATATATATACATATATATACATATATATATATATATGTATATATATATATATGTGCGTGTGTGCGTGTGTGCGCGTGTGTGTTTGTATGTGTGTGTGCTTGCAACATGTTCATATAATGTGTAGTTTATTGTAATTATTTTTATAAGCAATGCGCATTTTCAACATTAAACAATGTTGTTTAAAAAAAAAACGAATAAAGCAGGAGAGGTTGGCGCCTTCTTTTCAATACGTACATTCAAACGTGTAGTCTATTCAAAGTGATAAAAAGTGTATCAAAACCGAGAAGGACGTACAAAAATAGAAAGAAATAAATGTGCTAGAGAGAAAGAGACGAACAAGAATTACGCCACTCATACATGTTCAAATACCTACTCTACCCATCTCTGCTCTACAAATCTCTACCCTGGATTCTCACTACCGTAGCCGCCTACCCTGTTCGCGCTCAAAACGTTGCACTTTTAAAGTCTAGAAA